>NW_025049866.1:0-14331 GCF_019279795.1 Protopterus annectens
TTTAAAATTGGGTCTGCATTGTGACATCTGCATGTCGTGGTGGTAGGTGCAACTATGTTACGGACATCGCCACTGCATCATGCATGTTTGCTGTGCATGCCCAGTACAGATGTCAGCATGTGTCCTCCTGTTGCCATGTTTGTATGCATTGCTATTGTTGGACATGTGTGTTGACATACATAACACATGAGGCAGTATAATCATCATGGGTGCTCACAGGCTACCAGTACAAGGGTATGTGTCCCGTCAACACTACTACCCCCTGTAGTGTGAGTGGTTCAACAGACATGTAGCCCACATTCAATTCATCGCGGTGTAGCATTGATTAGGCCAGTGTTATGCACGAGGTAGCCATCAAAGGCCATATATGTATACAGGTGTTGTGTGCAGTCCATGCACACATCCACACAATCACATGTATGACATAAACCCAGATGTGTGTCTTCATTGGTGTACAGCAACAGTCAGGGTGTCTACAGCTGTGTAAGGCCGTGGTGTATGTCTTGGAGCCTAATCTCGTTCATGGTATACTGGTATCATTGCAATGCATAACACCTGTTGGATCCCGTTGGTAATGCGGTGTACTCTGCACAGCTGGTGTACACCCAGTGTACAGCATTCCAGTGGTCATGTGTCACCGCCATGGTGCTTGTTGGACCGTAAGGCTGTGTAGTGCTGCTGCACCAATAACATGGTGCTGACTTGACAGCTACAGTGTACACTGTGCAGTAATGTACGCGGTGTGACCTGGCACCCGTACAGCTGTGGATGGCAGCTGTGTGTGTACAGGTCACTGCATGTGTGACCAATTTGTCCCAAAGCGCAAGTGAGGGCAGTTATACCTTTACTGTGCCCCTTCTGTGTGTACACTCCATCTGCATGCAAGGCATCACCCTTTGCAAATAGAAGCTAAGTGTGTGAGGCATGCCCAGTACGCCATTGTGTAGATGGATCGCATAGTATATTCCACACCGCGCTACCTCCATGTGATTAGATTCTCGCGGTGCATGCAAGATGGCTCTTTGCAACCAAGCTAAGTGTGTGAGCATGGCCCAGTACACCATTGTGTAGATGGACACACAGTACATTCCACACTGCGCCCTTCCACATGATTAGGACCTCGCGGTGCATGCAAAAGTTGGCCTTTTGGCAACAGAAGCTAAGTGTGTGAGCATGCCCAGTACAACCGCTAAGCTATGATGGACAACACAGTACATTCCAAAACAGATGTGTGATACTAAGTATGATGGGCATGTGGCCATTGACATCCTGTATAGCCATGGTTGTCATCCAGGCACCAGATGTCCAATTTCAATGTCACAATGGATGCCTACATTGAACAAACTTGTTGCTCTCTCAAAGTGGGTGTAATACTGTCTGTGGTGCATCCCGTATCTGGCTCAGTGTTGTTGTGTTCGTGAGATATTTAATTGGCCCGCTGACAGCACTGGGGCGCGGTTTGTGTAACGCCTACCTTGGGATGATAATATGCTTTCAGACCGCCACACTTCTAAACATTCCCTATCGGGCATCTTTTGCCTTTGGCGGATGATGTCATCCACCTAGATGTATGCCTCTGGGAGTGCTGTGCTCAGTAATCTTGGTAGGGCATTCCTGTAAATGCGTACGTTGTAGTGTGTGTTAGAGTAGGTAGGTGTGTGTTCAGCTCCAGGCCCCTTCCAAGTGTGTGTGTGTGTGTGTGTTTCCAGCTGCCTGGGGACACAGTAAAGCTTTTTGTAGGATGCCCTTCTGGCTAACACATACATTCCCTATCAAATAAGTCTTTGCCTTTTGGCGTGGATGATGTCACCCAACTAGAAGTATGCCTCTGGGAATGCTGTATTCAGTAATCTCGTAGCGCCTGCTCTGTAAATGCATAATGCTGTAGTGTGTTAGAGTAGGTAGGTGTGTGTTCAACTCCCCGGCCCTTCCAAGTGTGTGTGTGTGTGTGTGTGTGTGTGTGTTTCCAGCTGCCTGGGGACACAGTAAAGCTTTTTAGATGCTCTCACAACACATAAGCTACATTCTCTATCGGTGTCTTTGCCTTTGGCGGATGATGTCACCCACCTAGAAGTATGCCTCTGGGAGTGCTGTGTTCAGTAATCTCTGTAGTGCTGCTCTGTAAATGCATAATGCTGTAGTGTGTTAGAGTAGGTAGGTGTGTGTTCAACTCCCGCCCCTTCCAAGTGTGTGTGTGTCTGTGTGTTTCCAGTTGCCGGGGGACATAGTAAAGCTTTTAGATGCCTCACAACACATACATTCCCTATCGGCGTCTTTGCCTTTGGCGGATGATGTCACCCACCTAGAAGTATGCCTCTGGGAGTGCTGTGTTCAGTAATCTCGTAGCACATCTCTGTAAATGTGTAATGCTGTAGTGTGTTAGAGTAGGTAGGTGTGTGTTCAACTCCCGGCCCCAAGTGTGTGTGTGTGTGTGTGTTTCCAGCTGCCTGGGGACACAGTAAAGCTTTTAGATTCCTCACAATACATACATTCCCTATCGGCATCTTTGCCTTTTATGGATGATGTCACCCACCTAGAAGTATGCCTCTCTGGGAGTGCTGTGTTCACTAATCATCTCAGTAGCGCATTCTGTAAATACGTAATGCTGCAGTGTGTTAGAGTAGGTAGGTGTGTGTTCAACTACCGGCCCTTCTAAGTGTGTTTGTGTGTGTGTTTCCAGCTGCCTGGGGACACAGTAATGCTTTTAGATGCCTCACAACACATACATTCCCTATCGGCATCTTTGCCTTTGGCGGGATGATGTCACCCACCTAGAAGTATGCCTCTGGGAGTGCTGTGTTCAGTAATCTCGGTATCACATTCTGTAAATGCGTAATGCTGTAGTGTGTTAGAGTAGGTAGGTGTGTGTTCAACTCCCGGCCCTTCCAAGTGTGTGTGTGTGTGTGTGTTTCCAGCTGCCTGGGGACACAGTAAAGCTTTTAGATGCCTCACAACACATACATTCCCTACCGGCATCTTTGCCTTTGCAGATGATGTCACCCACCTAGAAGTATGCCTCTGGGAGTGCTGTGTTCAGTAGTCTAGGTAGCGCATTCTGTAAATGCGTCATGCTGTAGTGTGATATGGTAGTTAGGTGCAAGTTCGATTCCCAAGCCTGCCAGATGTGTGTGTGTGTGAGTGTGTGTGTGTGCATGCTCCCGTCTGCCTGGGGACTCAGGTTATGCTTTTAGATGCTTCGCAACACAGATGTATCCTGCTGACGTCTTTGTCTTTGCGGATGTTGACACTCACCTAGTAGAATGCCTGTGTGTCTGCTGTGTTTAGTAATCTCAGTAGTGTGTTCTGTAAATGCGTCATGCTGTAGTGTGATAGGGTAGTCATGTGTAGGTTCAATTACCAGCCCTGCCACGTGTGTGTGTGTATCTCTCTCTCTCTCTCTCTCTCTCTATATATATATATATATATATATATATATATAGATGTATATATAATCTATTTTCTGCCCATAACTCTGCTCTTGCATGGACAGCTGACTGTTTCATGTATCGCATATTTGCATAGCTTTCACATACCAATGGGGTATGTTGCAACTCCCAACATTGTCCATGCAACGCCCTGTTACGGTGGTGTTACATGCCCTTACAGGCGTTTGCTGTATATCTTGGCAGACATCTATCCTTGCTGTACTCTCACTGTACTCGTACACGCTTGAGTTTTCATGTATCATGGCCTAGTTTTGATGTGTATATGTCTATTTGTGCTGTGTGCATGGCTCTGGGCATGTCCCACTATCATCATTTATAAAGGTGACAGCCCTATAGGTTCTTCATGTAGACTGATGTGTCATTTGACATGTCAGCACAACATGCAGACAGTACTGCACATCCTACTGCAGCGCATTTCATACCTTCTGTGTTATCTTGCAGTCGATATTGCTGTTTCCTCACACATGGATCTGTTTCTGTTCATACCACTCCACCCCCTAGAGCAAGTTGATGGACAAGGCCTTATCTGATAGTGGGACACATAGGGGCAGTATTGACATGTTGCTCTTACAAACGTAGATAGTTGACACAATAATAGGTTTTGCATTAGTATGGCTTTTCTGTCGGATTTGGTGTCTTACTCACATGTTTGTCATTATTTCATGTCTTCAGTTATCATGAAAGTTCCAGAATGTTACTGTTGTTACGTGGAACACACCAAACATATGAGGCAGAACTCTGCACATTCTCGTGAAATCTGTACAGTTGCGGAGTATGTGTCTGTAACAAAATATTAACTTTCTGACACCAATGCACACACTGTATGGCGGCATCACAGGCCACATGCCATTACATTTATATTGCAGGAGACACCCACCCAGACAGTTGTATTCCTCACACAGGCCAACAGCTGCTTATCCACACTAATTGGTCTATCATGTACCATATGTGTGCGCCGGTATTTGCGCTTTCCGTCAGTGGCAGAGCTCACGCACGCGTCTGGGACTGACATTGTTACGGTGACACTGCATGACACCCTGAGGGACACATTACTTTTGTGTTTATTAACGTTCCACATTGACATTCACAGGGCATACGTCGTCATTCACATTTGTCGGAGTACATGTTTTCTCATTTGTCCTGATGTCTTTCTTCTCACCTGTCCACCTAGTATCACTAGTTGTGTACATGTATTTTGTACAGGTTACCTTCATACCCCTAACCTGCACACATTATGGGTAAACGCCCTGACGTTTGACCTTGTTACATTTGTCATAGTGATGTGCCTTTCTAGTAAATTGCTGGCAAGGCATTACGGACTGTGCGGTAGATAATAGTGACTGACATTTCCATTACATGATTAGTAACACTCATAACATCCGTATTCATGGGTACGCCAGTATTCTCACAACGTTCTGACTTTGTCTGGGGTATATCTAATATAGTCCCTATTTGTATTTCATGTACTATGCCTTAGTGCAGCTGTGTTATTCTGACAGTTTGCCAGTAATGGGTACCATCTTGGTCGCATGTCCATCCATGATAATCGCCTACATGACACTAATATAGGGCCCTACATATTGCCAAAATGGTTTCCACAATATCCAGTGGATGGTTTGCCCCATTATTGAGAATATAGGCGTGTGATATACCCATTATCACTCCCACGGGCGGGCCTACGAAATCCCTGCCAAACAACACCTAGGCCCATTTCTGCATACCCATGATTCCCATACCTGACAACCCTCTACAGTACCCATTACACATGTTTAATGTGTGCGGTACTGAAGTGTGGAGACACTTATATGTACTCCCCACTCTCCGGATATCAGTTCGTACATCATACATTCTATCGACACGTGTCGTCACCCTTGTACCTGATACTGTTGCATGTACAGCTATTTCGTATTTGCTGTGGTCACTTCTTTTGCGTCAATGTCGGTTGACACTATGTAAGATTCAATTTTTGGAGTCCTGCAATGGACATCTATCTGCATGTTTAAAGTGTAGAACTTGCAGGACTGTCACTTTCTGGCCAATGGTTTGGAATGCTGCGGTTTATTCACCTTTCCTGCATGTCTGTTTGTCTACCCATATTAGATATAACTTTGCCTATTTATGTACATATGTCATATCTATGGGATATAAGTCTGTTGTGTATACATATATACATGTACAATCCTCATTTCATAACTTGCTTTGGTTTACGTCTGTGGATTATGTGTATACACATATATCTATATCCATACCATACCTTTCCACTATAAAGATTGTCGCAGGGTGTACAGCTGCTTGCCCCTTTATCTTTGCTGTGTTTTAAATAAACCTGTGTCTATCTGGCAATGTCATGGCATTTCATTTGAGACTTACAGTGGGGATTTCTGGCAAGCAGTTCAGGTTACGACTGCATACCCTTCAGAGAATCCATGCTACTGACACACCCGTTATTCTATCCACTTTCTATGTTTGTTCTGGCACATATCTGGTGTCTGTCCCTATTTGTACCGGTAGTTTGCATGGCTTTGTCTGGTTTCATACTTTACGAGGTTAACAGGTTTGAGCCATGAATAACTAACATGGGGGAAACAGCATTCATTTACTATGCTGTGAGCGGATCACACTATTGCACAGGCGCACTTGCATTTCCTTATTGTGGGTTACGCACAGGCACGCATGCATATCCTTATTGTGGGTTACATATGTTTACTAAGTCTTTGTGCTTACGTGGGCTTTATTACTTGTGACAGTACCAGTAATTATCTGTAATACGTTAACGGATCGCCACGAAACACACGCTCACCTTTACATATGTAACTGTCTGTACAGCACAGACGCATTCATTACACTTTCACATTATATGTGCTGTAGTCGTTGTTCAACCGACTGCATTCACGCTGGTCGGATGCTGTAACCACTATACGCTTGGTGTTCTGACTCATTTATATGCATACCCATAGTACATAGCTACATTAACATATGCCTCACCGCTTCACTTACGTCACAGGCATCCATTCTCCTGCTGGGAAAAATGCGGTACTACATGTTACACATTCCCTATTCCCTACTGCTCTGGACCCACACTGCATATTTCATCACTGCAGGGATATTCAGAACCCAAAGGCTTATAGTCCTGGCACATACAGGTCTTTAATTGTCAGGGTGTTCATGTGGTGATCTGGGTTTAGGCTTGTCCGCCTGGTGAACGGAACTGCCCTGACTGTGTTCAAATGTCAGACAAAGCAGATGGACAGGGTTTGTCCATTTTAAACATTTAATCTGTGTTTACAGACACAGGTGTTTGGGCACCTGTCAGCAGCTTATGATGTTGGCAATACATAATATGGGTGGGGGCGGTTACGATACATAATCCACAGTGAGTGGTGTTCCCATTCACATTTGACTATTTCCTGTATTCATTCTTACGAGGGTTATTATTTTGCACATGACTTAACTATGAATTAACTACGGGTATGCAGTAGTACAGTCAACATATGTGACGGCTTGTTACAGTATATATGTACGGACCTTTGTAATACTGGGGACTACCCCACATCCTTCACAACATTTCCTGCTTATGTACATACTATTATTCCATGAACTTTCGAAGCTTGTGAGAGCAGTAATTACATCTGTCCCTATTTGTCCACCCATACTTTTAGGCTTTGTCCAGGTTTTGTTGCTGTAATAGGTTGAGAGGTGGTGTCGGTATGTGATTGAGTTGAATTATACTGTCGATAATTCAGTGGGGAGTAGGGTTACCACTTGTTCCTCTTTGCAGGGAGGACCCACTTTGGACAGTTGTGTCCTGCGACGACACATAAGACATGGCAAATGTCCTGTGATTTTAAGACAATAATATATTTCTTCATTCCTGTACTAGTTGCATGATACAGGTATTTTGTATCTGGTACACATAACTATTATTTGGGATAGCATAAGCTATTCAAATGCTATGGCATTAGCTTTTATCTTGGCATACACATGTAATTCTGTACTTTGCACAGGCCGGGGGTATGTTTTATCCTGCAAATTCTCACATTTCTACAAGGGATGTCCCACCTTGGCCATCTGAACAGGTGGCAACCCTAGTGGGGTGACCTGCATGGTGGACAGCTGTTCCATCCTGCGTAGTATGAATTGCATGTCTGTGTAGAAACTGAACAGTACCGTGACTACACATACATGTTTTGTCAAGATGTGTACAGTAATGGACACCGTGGCATGTAAACAACTCTGAGGTTTCAACAGGTTACTTATCCCACACGGGATGTACACACATTTTGCCGTAACATTAACGCGCGGGCATTTGGATTTACGCACTGTCATGGGATGTTTGCAAATGTGGGATACATATTTGCAATCTGGACACTGCCTAGGACGATACTTCCTACTACATATGGGGAATACCTGCTATGTGTAGGTGTACGGATGCGCAAGGCTGGTAGCTGGATTTGGTGGACATTCGACATGGGTGCGGTTATGTGCTATACAGGGGTTGTTGCATTGCATTTGCATGCATGGGTTCTACTTTTGGATATCCCAGTTCCTCAAGATATAGCATCCTATGTGTATGTGACGGTTCCGTTCCTGTTCATGTGTATAGCACATTTTAATATACATATGTTTGTGTGTGTTTGGTATACAATATGGACTGTCAGGTTTCTTTACGGTTGTTATATAGCCACAACTGCCCTGCTTGTACTATCACTACCACTGTGGGACTGTTAGACCATACCCATGGGGCTAGACGTGTGTATTGGCAGCGCGCTGACATGATGCACTTCACTTCCATTGGGTATAACTTCTGACAGTGCAGTACATTACGGACACACGATTTTAAATGTCATTTGTTCCATGGATGGAAACTCATATTATGTTGCGTGCATTTCTGTTTGGTTCTCCATTTTGTGTGGCCGGGAACTGTCTTGCATACTTTGCATACATTTCATTATCCACGGACACTGATAGGTGCGATTACTATTGCAGGCAGGCTATAATATTCAGCAGTTTAGGTTGCTCATCGCCAGCCAACATTGACACGCCTCCGGGCACAGCTTAGTAATGCCCCATGCACTCGTGCATGAGTCCTATGCACGTGGATGTGGTAGCGGCGCACCTTCATTAATACACATATGGCGCTACTACACCATTTATATGCCACACGGCTGGCGCAGGCCTTACACCGGCCTTGCGCCGAGCTTCATGAATCTGGGGGTAAATGTATAAGTATATTGTAGGGTAGTCATATTAACTATTATATTTAAGTTTTTAGAGTGTTTAAAGGAAGGTATTCAAAGTTAAATATAATAGTTAATATGACTACCCTACAATATACTTATTCATTTAATCTATAATTCTACACTTAATAATTATATATGTACAAATAGTCAGATTTTACACATGGTTACTAATGTTATCTAATAGGTTTTATATATAGAATTTTTTAATGCTTGCTTTTATTTGTGGTAACTAATATGTACATGCTTACGGCCAAATAGCCATTTATTTTGGCCAGTATTTGTCATGTGCACCGATGCATGTATATAGTATATAGTTTTGTTTTAAGTAAATGTGTTAGGTTTCACCTGGTTTGACATTTTAATTTTGTATACATGCATTTATATAGGTAATTAACATACTGAGGTTTGCTGAGTAGTCTTGGTTTAGTTCTGTTTTGGGGTTATAATTTTTTTATATTTATATATGGGTGTTTACCTTTAAACCCAAAAACTTGGTTTTATTGGATAATTAATTATTGGTGTTAATTGATTGTTACATGTCTTGATGTTTATAAAAACTGGAAGCTGTGTAATGTTCAGTGTTTGTCTGAAGAAGGTTGAGTAATAACCCTGCCGAAAGCGCTTACATTAAATAAACAGTCCGTGTCTAGCTGTAACAGTCCGCTTTCATTTTTTGTTTTTTATTCAGTTTATTTTTCGTTTTTTCTCCAGTTTGTGATGTCTAGTGGAAACGGTGTTTCTGTACAGCAAAATGGGCATAATGGGACTGATTCACAGCTATTGTTCTCGCAAGACAATGAGCGAGAACTGATTACTACTCAGAATCCCGCTGAGGCTAATGCCTTGGGTAACCTCACAATTCTTGTCAACTTGCTGCTAACTCATGTGGAAGATTTATCGCAGAAGGTTGAATCTAATGCTGGGAGGAACAGTCATTCGTCTCACCCTGTTGTAGGAGCGAATGATAATCGCGTTACAACTTCCACCGGTCATATTGGAGCACCACAAATCTTACAAGAAGTTAATGGCGCTCATAGTCCACTAACGCAGGCTAATGGATACAGGGACACAGTCAGCTTGCGAAATAATTCTAATGCTCAGCCTAATTCTGAAATAAATACAGCTATTTTGCCAACAATGGCTAACTTTTTAGACAAGAAGGATTTTTTCGATAATAACAGAAACCCGGACAGCGCACAGATGAATGTGGAATGTCCGGTGAGTACTTTCTAAGACAAATTAAACTTTTTTGATCAGAAACTTTTCGGTGTAGAAAATTGCAATTGGAGGTAGCTTACCTCCAAGATTGTATCACAAAAAAAGTAATAACGAAAGGACTGCGCCAATGGCATTATCCTGCTGGACTTTTTAACAATTCCCCATACCATCAGGAATTGCTTGCCCTGTTTGATAGGGAGGGTTTAGATTTTTTGCTTTCCTTGATTAATTTTTATAATAATGAAATTACAAGCCTGAAAGAAGACCTTGAACAACTTGAAATTAGTTTACAGGGGGATGCTGATTTCCAAGATACAAATATGATTATATAAGAACCTTCACTAGCATTGATGCCTCTATAACCAAATTGGTTATGAATAAAAAACGTAAAATGGACAGAGACGTTAAGGATTACGCAAGCAAAAAAGCCTACCGCCCTCCCCCTTTAGTTGCCCAAACCCTTCCAAAGGTGCAGTGTGACTCTAGTTTGGGTGCTTTCCCCGATGAGATAGAAGACATGATTGTTTAATAACATTTACCTGTTCGTAGGAGTGAATGCATTAGGAGCAATGTTAACAATATCACCAATAACAATGCACAAGGCAATAATCAACAACAAGGGGAATTTTTAACTAATGATGAAGGGGACCAGGGTTTTCAGAGGGTTGGGAACAGACGCAACAACAACAGCAATCGAACCAACAACAGGAATCCAGTGCAAAAGAGAAAATGAGGGAACCAACGGAGGAGATAATACCATATACACCTAAAGGACCAAGTATCCTAATGTGCCAGCAAGGGGACTTTAAAATATACAATTACACCGTCTTAACTGTGGATCAACCTCTGAATGAATTTTTTGCTAAAGGGCTGTCATTTGTACCTGATAAAAGGGCTGATTTTGTTAAAACAGTTGTAGACATAAAACTTTTTGTACGTAAGTTGAATTTGGCTTTCAGCTTGGGGGACACACCCACACTTCTTAATATTCATAAGGTGTCGAGTATTTTCAATCCCCCAATATATGGTGTTTTAAATACCTTTGAGAAATTATGTGAAATAGACTTAAGGACACGATTGGACTCCAATAAATGCATTAGAATGGTTAATTGTAACATTTCTAAAAGTGAGCTAGACTTCATTGCCTTACTTAACCAATGTAAAATTAGGGTCATGAAGCCAGATAAGGGTGGGGGACTTGTCTTTATGGATGAATATCAATATGAAAATAAGATGTTTGACCATTTGCAGTCTGAAGCTTATTTGAATTCTAGCCTAAATGTAGTCCACCTGGCATATAAGAGAATTAGGGGCGTACTAGATGATCTGTTTTTGGAAGGCAGCATAGATATTGATACTTTTCATTTTTTATCTATGCCAGCCCCGAGGATTCCAACTATCTTTGGTTCTCCAAAATTGCATAAAGATTTAGTTGATCCACCTTTTAGGCCAATAGTGGATGGGAGAGGATCTATTACCTACGCATGTGCTAAGTATGTTGATGGTATTCTTAAATCCTATATCCAGGATGAGCCACAAATATGTAAGGACTCCTGGAGTTTTTTGGAGAACATCAATCAAATGGTGTATAATAAGGATTTTATTTTCCTGGTCATAGATGTTAAAGACTTATACACTGTCATTCCCCAGCAGTTGGGTATTGAATGGACCACAAATTTTATGCTTTTTAAGAAGGCAGATAATGCACAGGTATACTTAGTAGAGACACTATTGGAATTAATTTTGTCTAATAATTGTTTGGTTTTTAAAGGTCAATTCTTCCTCCAAAAAACCGGGATAGCCATGAGGTCCCCCTGTGGAAGTAGTTTTGCAAATAGTGTAATGGCATTTTGGGAACACAATTGGCTTTTTAAGAATGATATGTATCAGCAATTTGTCGCATGGTACACTAGGTACCAAGACGACATGTGTTTTATATGGAAAGGACACATAAACCAGATACCTGCCTTTATAGATAGCATCTCACAGTTGACTGCATTTCTTGAGTTTACTTATACCATAGGACTAGATGAAATTAATTTCCTTGATGTTAAGATTTGTAAAGATAAAGATAATAACAAATTCAAATCCATGATTTATAGGAAACCCACACATTCGAACAGTTATCTCCACTTTACTAGCAGTCACCCCTATCATCAAGAAAGAGGAGTAGTGAAGGTGCAGTTTGTTAGAGCAGCCAGGATGATTTCTGAACAACACAATTTTATGGGCGAATGTGAAAACATAAAAACAGTGTTTTTTAATAGAGGATATCCAGATACATTAATTAATGAAATAATGAATGAGGTTTTGACTAAAAGGGAATCTGGATACTTTAAGTCTCTTCTTTGTGGGGGAATAATACAAAGGTAGGAGGAATCGTATCCAAATAATGCTAATATGATTCTAAATGAGCCTCCCGGTATAAATTTTCTTTACATACCGCTGATCATGATGTTATTAAAGAAATTATTGTTAAGAATTGGAGTATTATCCTGAAAGATCATGCTTTGTGTAAAATTATTGACTCCCAACCGAAATTTACCTATAGAAGAGGTGTAAATCTCAAGAATCTAGTAGAGATGTGTAAATCTAAGAACAAAGTTGTAGGTATGGGTAAATGTGGTATGTGCCCTCAATGCAAACACATTTTACCTGGTGACAAAATAAATATTAATGGGAAAACATATCACATGAATGATAAATATAATTGCAAAACAAAAGGGGTTGTGTATGCTGCATTGTGTGAGAAATGCTCCTCCTTTTACATAGGGAAAACCGAAAAGATGTTAAGAAAAAGAATTTATGAGCATCTGTATGCAATAGGGAGAAGGGACTTAACTAATGCTCTCGCTAGACACATTGTTGAACACTTGGATCACTCGTTTTTATTTGTAGTTGTTTATCGTAAGTTAAGAATGATATAAGGGGAAGACGGTGGCAGTTAAATTTAGAAGAACAAGAGGTGTTCTGGCAAATCAGAACATCTGCATATCTGCCTCCAGGTTTAAATGAATATGCCTCTATCAAATGTATTTTAAAATTAAAAAGCATTGCGTAGATAAATTTTGTACATAGTCCCTGGCTCTCTTATCATATATATCTTTTCATATATATATTTTTCATATTTTAGATAATATTATAAAAGTTTTTTATCAAAGGTTTTAGAATGTTTAAAGGAAGGTATTCAAAAGTTAAATATATTAGTTAATATGACTACCCTACAATATACTTATACATTTAATCTATAATTCATACACTTAATAATTATATATGTACAAATAGTCAGACTTTTAAGCACATGGTTACTAATGTTATCTAATAGGTTTTATATATAGAATTTTTTTAATGCTTGCTTTTATTTGTGGTAACTAATATGTATGATGCTTACGGCCAAATAGCCATTTATTTTGGCCAGTATTTGTCATGTGCACCGATGCATGTATATAGCATATAGTTTTGTTTTAAGTAAATGTGTAAGATTTCACCTGGTTTGACATTTTAATTTTGTATACATGCATTTATATAGGTAATTAACATACTGAGGTTTGCTGAGTAGTCTTGGTTTAGTTCTGTTTTGGGGTTATAATTTTTTTATATTTATATATGGGTATTTACCTTTAAACCCAAAAACTTGGTTTTATTGGATAATTAATTATTGGTGTTAATTGATTGTTACATGTCTTGATGTTTATAAAAACTGGAAGCTGTGTAATGTTCAGTGTTTGTCTGAAGAAGGTTGGGTAATAACCCTGCCGAAAGCGCTTACATTAAATAAACAGTCCGTGTCTAGCTGTAACAGTCCGCAGAGTTTGGAAGCATTTTGAATTGAATGATATGCTAATCAGGTATAAATTATATTCATCTAAATATTTTGGTGTGAAAATCATGGTCTGAGACTAAATAGCAAAAAATGCAATATAGTATCCTTTGGGAGCTAATAAAACCAAAACCAGAGGCAATAGCAGTGTGAAAATGTTATTGTGTTTTTGTATCCTGTGGGAGGTCAACTACCCCAGGGAACTACCACTGACACATCGACAATACGCCCCTCTGAGTTACATACCTCTCAACAGAGCTCCCTATGCTGGTACCAGGAACCAGCAGCCCAACTTCATCAGCTCTTCAGGTGAAGAACAAAAAAATTAAGTTGATATAGTGATCGGCTGATTACAGAAGATCCATTACCTCCCCCCACCTCTTCCATCCTCTTCCATTGAAAAGAGAAAAAAAAACTTTACTGTATCTGTATTAAGCTGGTCTAGTGATTGGCTTACCACACCCCCTAAAAGGTCTTCCAACTGAAGAGCAAAAGCTCTTTACTGTGTCCGGCATGGGTCCAAACAAGCAATTGACATATTACAGATCCCAGATCTATACCCTGAAGCTCTTCCATTGTAGAGTAAAATTTCCACCAATCAGGTGGC
>NW_025049867.1:0-13994 GCF_019279795.1 Protopterus annectens
TTTCAGGGATTGGAAAGGGGGAGGGAAAATGCCTACAGTTGTCCTATTGAAAACCTGAAACCAAAGGTACACACTGTTAAAAGATCGGAATTTCTTGCAAACATGCACAGCATGCTCATGTCGTGCATGTGAGTGTTTGCTCTGGGAAACAGAAAGGAAAAGGAAGGAAAAGAAGTAGTAGGAAGTTAACCAAGAGAACAGCAGAGCTGCCAGGTGAAATATATCAGAATCAGCCAATTACACAGGCACAGACTACCCAGCCCAGCCCCTTTAAACTCTGCAAACAGCATCCCCTGTTTTTCCCAAGAACTCTGCAACACTGCAGTATACAAAGGGAAAGCTTAAAAGCTTAAGTCAGACAAAATGTTAGGGGCTGCTCTGCTATCATAAACCAACATGTGCAAGGTGCTGAGGGGTGGTGAATGCTGCTGAGCACCCACAGTGAGGAGAGGAGAAGAGTGTACAGACCCAGGGTAACCTACCAGGGCTACATGAGCTGGAGATAGTGGAGCTATAGGGTGGACAGAGACCTCCGCAATTGTTGAGCTGTGCCACCCACACACAGAACCAACAGAGGGAACCATCCCAGTGGATACCAAGGTATGTGTTGCTAAGAATACTAGTACAGGTACCTTCCAGAGACCAACTGGTGATATGATGGGGATTTCACAGGCATCAGCATCCAGGGTACTCCACCAGTTCCTGGATGCCATGTCAGCACCTGTCGGTGACCAGTATTATTTCCCAATTCCGTGAGGCACTGGCCAGCAATATGCATCTTTTCCACCAAATAGCAGAATATCCTGAGGTAGTGGGTGCAATACACTGTGTGCACATATGCATCAAAGCACCAACCGGTGAGCAGGGTAGGGACTACATCAACCGCAAGGGCTTCCCCTCCATCAACTGCCAGGTCATGTGCATAATAATGAATGTGTGTGCGGGCTTGGAAGCTATCACGATTCCCACATCTGGCATCTGAGCAGCTGTACCAGAATTTGCCAATGGGGACATCCCTGATAGTCACCTAGTGGGGGATGCTGGATACGCACTGGAGCCGTGGCTGATGACACCCATCAGAAATGCACACACACCTAAACAGGAACTCCATAATGAGGCACATCAAACAAGAAACATAATTGAGCATGTGTTTGGGATGGTCAAGTCACGGTTCCAGTGCCTGGACACATCTGGTGGAGCCTTGCAGTACTCCCCAACTACATGTACCCAAATTGTTATGGTATGTGCCATGTTACACAATACTTTCCTGTGGAAAAAGCTGCAGCAGGAACAGCATGAGGCAGGGCCAAACAGCCCCCCACCATTGCCAAAGCCTGCACAGGCAGAAGGAGGCATGCCCAGATACCTGGCTTGGCAAATGGCAACACATAGCACATACACTGACTCAGTAGGAACCCGGGAAAATTTACACCTTTTTGACTTGACTCAGTAAAAGGGATGCCTAACTTGACACTACCTGTTTTCAAACATGTATAGGGAGTGTACTATGTGCATCCGACATAGGCAGCCTGCAGCACCAGCTGAGGCATGAGTGCCTATTTTAAGCAATATAAGAAATTTTACCAGTATCGAGCATATTTCAAATACAATTGCTCATTGCTGTCACGTGCAACCAGCACAACATTAACGTGGGGCAAAGTTGGGTAAACACGCTCACACCTGCTTTACTGTTCCTTAACAGTCAGGTCTGCCCAGCAGGAATGACAGGGCTCAACTCAGATACTGTGCACTATAGTCACAGTACTGAACCACTAAGCCATGACAGCATTTCACTGGTACAGACACAACTTAAGTCACTCACACATACCAGTTGGCGGGGTTACATACCTAAGAGTCACAGCCAGCAGGGCAATTGTAGACAAACGCAAACACAAGCAAATGCTGTATCATGCCCTCTGAAGAGGCATATGAGTAACCACCCCCCAGGCCTATGCAGACAGATAACAGCAGGCCAGGCAGTGTGACATGGGTTGGGTAGGCTATGAAGTCACAAACTAATATGAGTGTAATTGGAAGCTAAGGTCTGTAGTGCAGTGGTATGCCTCAAGCCAGTACAATAGGCAACAGTGACAAATGGAGTACCTGACATAGCAGTGCAGGCCTAGCAAATGTGTATAAATGTCAGGTGTACCCATCATTCTATGTACACCCACAGTAACAATCAGGTGTGACCCCCCCCAGGTAGAAATGTACAAATAATTGCTATCCCCCCTGTATGTAGAAATGTTGATAAGTTTATGCAAATTGACTCATGGAAGCCCTGCAGGCACAGCGTGCTTCCTGTCGATATACAACACAAAGGTGAGCCCTGAAGTAAAAAACAACTTGCTTTTTCACACACATATAGTATATATTCCCATAGCGGGCATGCTCACACACATACAAATTTAGCAAATTTCAGTCAGCAACATACTGAAAGGACATACTGGGCATTCTCACACACTTAGGCCTTGTGTGAGTACAGCAGTGGGCCACACATATCTGGCAGTTGCAGTTCTTACTCCAGACACTTGTCACTATTCACCAATCCTGCCTGCGCACACAGTGATATGAAAACAGACCCATATAATATAGTGGACCCCTGTCATAATCAAACTATGTACTACAAGTACTTAAGTTCAAAGAAAGTGAAAACCCAAAGAAGATCAAAAAATCTCTGATCAGTATCATCAAGAAACAATGAGCACTCCTAACATTATCCAAGCCATGTTCTGGCAAAAATATTGCCAAAGAGTCCATAGAGAACCATGAAGCTTTCGCTATGTCATAAATATCAATGTAAACTCATATATGTTCTGAGTCAGTGCAAAGTGTAAATGAATACATGTACATGACTGACATTGCCAACATCTTGTCAGACAGGTTCATACATATTTACCCCCCTCTCACTGAAAAAAGGGCCCATTACCATACCTGGAGATTGTGAAAACCCAGAAATCACATATACAATGGTTAAACAGCTCTATCCAAACCTAAAAAACATGGCGTCTGTGGGATGACTCACCCTCTGTACAGGATAATATGAAACTGTTGAATGTATTACAGCAACGTTTGGGATACTCCACAAGTGCTGGTGCACAACAGACCATAGGAACTATTGTCTTATAAGCCTAATAAGCCTGATCTGCAAGGCCATGGAGTCCATCATTATGGAACTCATAAACAGAGCTATTGGGAGCCTAAAAACACCCAACCCTACCCATTTGGTTTGGTCACAGATCATGGTTCCAAAAACCCGCTAGACAGTTTTCAAGGCAGTTACCCAGGACATACATCAATGAAATGAGCTACACATGGCCTACATAGACCTTGAAAACCTCCAACATCCACACATGTTGTTGTGATTGAATCCTAATGGTTAAGGGCTACAAACACAAGGCATTTGAGTCTCACAAAAAATGGCACTTAAATGGCAAAAGTTAGCTTAGTCCAAATGAACCTATGAACCTTGTATCCACAAAATCAACAACCCTGTGCATAAACATTATGTCATCTGATAGATTGCCAACTGGGGCACAGATAGATCCCACAAGGTAAGAATTGTGGTCTCCTGTTCTGTAAGCTGGTAACAACTGCTGTCCCCATGGCTCAGTCCTGGGACCCCTCCTGTCTGGTGTATACTTTTCAGAAATACAGTCAAACACACGAGGGCTATGTTTAGCAAAGTTTGTGGATGACTGCAAAAGGTTGTCATAATCGATGTTTGGGACAACAGAGACATCCTTAAAGGGTCTCAGTCAGACAGATGTGGTGTCAAAATTATGGCCTCAAGCTACAGTCATACAAATACCACATAGGTGCCAACACCCTAAATATGGAGGTAATAATGAGGGATCTATAGACACATGTGGATAGTCATCTCTACTTCCAGAAACACTTTCACAAAGTGGTTAGAAAATCATGTATGTGTTCCCACAAATTGCCAAGGTCTTTGCATGTAGGTCAAAGGAGGTTCCCTCTACTCATCAGTCATCAGACCCATCAGAGAGTATCATGGCACACTTGCGATGAATCTGACTAGGCACCTTCAGCAGCTGGAAAGACCACTGAAGTACCTCAACAAGAGGATTACTGGCCTCAAACAATTGCCCCATGCAACAAGACTGAATTTAACTCAATCTGTACTCTGTTGCATACTGTCTACTCAGGTGATCTCTGCCCAACAGACAGGTCCATGTCCAATGCAGAACTGATGTACATGCGCTATCTGAAGTAAACCCAAGCTCACTGTGCCACATGCTCTAGGGATATCATCATCACAACAATAAATAGAACATGTTGGAGGGATACATTACTAACTCACAGACTTCCCTTGCTTTGGAACAGGCTCCCAACCTACATTAAGCTGAGTCCCTCACTGACACTCTTCCAGAGGAGCCTTGATGAGTGTATGTGAAACTGAACTGTCACACCATGGATCACTTCATCAGCTCTACTACACAGAGGCCTAGGGAACTAACCCCATGTGTGGTGATAGCTGCACACTCTGGCCATACTAATATATGCCTTCAGGCAGATAGCCTATTACCTACCTATGTAGCTATATATATATAGGGGAACAGTATAAGAAGCCAAAGATGGATGGGCAGAGATGTGTGTAAGAGGGTGACCATGACAGGGAGCCATCCAGGACTGTCCCACCCAGCACACATCCCAATGGCACAAAAGACATGAGGTGCACATCTCACCCACTGTATATAACAGCCACCAGTATCTGTAAGCATTACAGTGTATGTGGTCCATGTGCCTGCTGTACAACATGACTGTACAATGAAGTACACATCTACTATCTGTAGACATGTACCTGTCACATAGGTTCATAGCTATGTAGTAGACTATCTTCACGAAGGCATATATTAGCCTAGGCAAGTTGTGCAACTTTCACTACCCCATTGGGTAGTCTCCCAAGCCCTAGTTCTAATAGTTAGTACCCTAAGCCCCTTTCTAGTGGGGCTGCTGATGTGATGCCTGGTGTGAATTGTCTGTTTCCCATCCACTCATCAAGGTTCCTATTGAAGAGTGTCAGCGAGGGGCTCTGTCTGATGTACATTGGGACTCTGTTCCACAGGCAAGTGTCTGGGATGGTACTCTATCCCACCAGCATGTTGTATTCATTGTTGTGATGAGGTTCATATCCCTGGAGTGTGTAGTGTGACTCAATTTTGTTATCTGTAGATGGAGCATGTTCAACAGTTATGTGTTGGACATGGCTCTGTATGTTAGGCAGAGTGTGCCTCTGAGTAGGTGCGTATGCACAGAGAACAGATTTAGTTTTACCAGTTGTGTTGCATAACACAACTGTTTGAGGCCAGTAATCCTCTTGGTGAGGTACCTCTGTGGTCTCTACAGCTGCTGGATATGCTTAGTCGAGTACATCCAAAATGGTGCATTGTACTCAATGATGGGTCTGATGACTTAAGAGTAGAGGGCCACCACTACCTCTTTTGATCCTGATGCAAACCCTTTGTTGATTAGGTGGGCCACATAGGATTTCCCAATCACTTTGGCAACATGGTTGTCAAAGGAAAGATGACTATCTACTTGTGTCCCCAGATCCCTTATTACCTTGTCAGTTTTAAGGGGGTAACACCTATGTGGTAGTTTGTGGGTACTTTGTTTTCACCAAAGGGATTACTATGCATTCTTCCACATTGAGCTTGAGGCCATGATTCTGACACCACACATCTGTCTCATAGAGTCCCTTCTGGAGAATATTTGTGTCATCCAGGGAATCTATTATGGCAAACACTTTACAGTTCCCAGCAAACTTAGTCAACCACAACCCTCCTGTGTTGGCATGTACTTTTGAGAAGTCTATACCAAACAGGAGGGACCCCAGGACTGAACCCTGGGGGACACCAGTTGTTACCGGTGTAGAGTCTGACATGTAGCCAGCAACTCTTAATTTGTGGGATCTATCTGTGAGCCAGTTTGCAATCCATCTTGTGATGTATGGATTCATGCCCAGGTTGGTGAGTTCATCTATGATACCTGACTGGGGAATGGTGTCAAAGGCCTTAGCGAGGTATAGGTAGGCTGTGTGGAGCTCATTTCAATCATGTGTAGCCTGGGTAACTGTCTCAAAGAAATCCACCCAGTTCAGGAGGTGTGATCTGCATTTGACAAAGCCAAACTGGGTGTGCTCAACTGTGTGAAGGTTCCCAATGTCTTTATTGTTGACTTCCATTATGATTGGCTCCATTGCCTTGCAGATCAGACTCATCAGGTTCATAGAGCATGAATGCTAAGGGTCTTTTGTGGCCCCACCCCTATGTTGTGGGAAGAATGTTGCTGTGCAACATTCTATGGGTACATATCCTGTAGAGAGCATGTAGAGAGAGGTGTAGGTATCCTTGATGAATATGGACATCCCTACCCTATGTGCTATGATCCCGAGTTCGCGATGCTGGGTATGGAATGAGTAGTATCCTGTTAGTGCTGGTGTGCTCTCTGGAGCGCTGAACTAGGTTTCTGTTACTGGATATCAGTATTCCCTTTGAGGAAGTTACTTACTCCAGTGTGTGCATTTGGGCTGAGACTTCTGGCAATGGTAATTTAGCTCGCTTTGTGGTTGTTGTGTTGGTTCACGGGGTTTGCTGTCCTGGTGTTGATTGTTCCACCACAAGTCAATGCCTCATTGGTCGATCTGATATAAGCTAATTACCCTACATATCCACATTCTTCCCCACCCCATTAAGGAAACCATATTTAAAAAGATTTCTCCATGTACCTTCTTAATTCGCAGAAGTGATGACTTCAGACCACCCATGCAGATGAACAATACAATTCATTACTGAAATCTACACAATTGCGAATTTGCAAAGCACTTACATGAGTGCATGGACATCCCCAACGGCTTAGCTATCCTCCAAGAAAAGGAAGCCAATCTGGTGGTCCCTGCCATAAACAAACTGTAAAACAGAAGGAAGAAACTGTTGCAAGAGGGTAAAATCCATGGTGGGAGGGCTCCTGGTCAGCCTCAGTAGGCTGCGATCCGATAAATCCTCCCAAACTAGATATGAGCAAAATCGCCACTGATTCTAAAGACAACCACAAAGCATTCTATAGCTATGTCAAGAATCTCAATGGCAACACTCAGATCTGCTCTGAGTTACAGCACAATGGCACTAAATATACAGACCCAACTGATATTGCCAACATCCTGGCAGATAGGATCAGTGCTAACTTTACCCCCCTCTCACCCATGAAAGAGCCCATCTCTATACCGGAAGAATGCAAAGTTGCTGTCATCATGGCTGCACAGGTAAAAACCACTCTCCAAAGCCAGGAACACAGCATCCATGGGACCAGATAACATCCCAGGCTGCGTTCTACACGAACTACAGAACGAACTGGCACCACACCTAAGTACCATGTTCAATCATAGCCTCACCTCAGGCTTTGTGCCTGCTGAATGGTGCACAGTGATGGTTATCCCACTACACAAGGGGGGAGCCACCATGGACCCCGGGAACTAGCACCCCATTAGCCTGATGAGCCTGGTCTGCAAGGCCATGGAATGTATCATCATGGAACTTATAAACAAAGACATTGGTAATCTCCAAACTCTGGACCACAACCAGTTTGGGTTTGTAAAAGGCAGATCATGTCTCCTAAACCTGATAGACTTCTTTGAAGCAGTCACCAAAGCTGTAGACAAGGGTAAGGTGGTTCACACAGCCTATCTAGATCTTGCCAAGGCTTTCAACACCATCCCCCACTCTGGAATTATAGATAAACTCACTAAACTAGGTATAAATCCCTATGTCACAAGATGGGTTGCCAACTGGCTCACTGACAGAACCCACACTGTGAAAGTAGCAGACTCCAAATCCGACTTCAGAAAAGTGACAAGTGGAGTACCACAGGGTTCAGTCCTGTGTCCTGTTTGGTATCTACTTCCCTGAAGTACAGGCTAACACAGAAGGTCTTTGGCTAATGAAGTTCCCAGATGACTGCAAACTAGGAGCCATAATCGAAACTACTAACAATGTGGACATCCTACAAAAGGGCCTCACTGAGACAGATGCCTGGTGTCAAAGCCATGGCCTCAAGCTCAATGCCAAAAAGTGCATTGTCATCCCCTTTGGTAAAAACTCTGTACCCATGAACTACAACATAGGCGGTAGTATACTTAACACTGAAAGTGTGATAAGAGACCTTGGGACACAGGTGGACAGTAGACTCTCCTTTGATAATCACATCACCACAGTAGTCAGGAAATCCTTCTACGTGGCACACCTCATCACAAAAGGTTTCTCATGCAGAAAGAAAGAGGTCATTGTTCCCCTCTACTCATCACTCATTAGATTCATTATGGAATATAACACCCCTTTTGGTATGTACCTCGCAAGACATCTACAACAACTGGAAAGCCCGAAGAAATACCTCACAAAGAGGATTAGCGGCCTCAAATACTTGCCCTACACAGACTGTCTCAAAACACTCCAGCTTTACTCTGTCACATACCGCCTACTCAGAAGTGATCTCTGCCTAACATACAAAGCTATGTCAAACACAGAGCTGTTGGACATTCTCCACTTAAATAAATCCCAATCTCTCCGAGCTTCGGCCCAGACCAAAAACAAAGGAGGGTGTATCCATTTTCATAAAGGATACCCACACCTCCAGGTTAGTGGCACAGCACAAGGCCTCAGAGACCATCCAAGTGCAACTAACAGTGGGCAAAGCTGCTTATCAGATTGTAGCCTGCTACAGATCACCTACCTTGTCTCAGGACCCTCACTCAGCATTCCTGAGAACAATGGAAAATATAACGGTCCTACCAAACACCATGATATTAGGAGATGTCAACTACCCAAACATTGACTGGGAGAATTACTCAAGTACAAACTCCTTTGCCCAATGCTTCCTAGAGTTTATAAACTCAAACGGCCTGGAACAGCTGATCAACATGCCCACTAGAGGTGACAACATACTGGACCTGATCATCACCAACATGGGGGATCAGTGCCCCACACCAGAGGTAAACCCCCCGCTGGTAAGATCAGATCATAAAGTAATCACACTGGACATCCACATTCCGACCCCACCCCCAGTCAAGGAAACCACTGTACAAAACTTTTCAAAAGCAAACTTCACACTTCTCAAGACCAAAGTGGAAAGTTTCAAAGCCCCCTTGCTACAGGATGATGCTATCCAATCTGCAGAATCCTTTACAAGTGCATTCTATGAGCATCTACAGGGATGCATGGATCGAGCCATCCCAATTAAAAAGACTCACTCCTCCAAAAGCAGTCCAAGGAAAGGCATCACTGATCATTATTGAAACTACAATGCTCATAAAATCATCCAAGGCCAGTTTCTAAAGAAAAATTGCAAAGGAATCTAAAGATAACCACAAAGCCTTCTTTAGCTATATCAAACATTTAGGTGGCAACTCTCAGATATGCTTTGAGCTACTGCAAAATGGCAAAAAATACACTGAACCAACTGACATTGTCAACATCCTGGGGACAAATTTAGTGCAAACTTCACCCCCTCACCCAAAAGGGCCCGTGTCCATCCCAGAAGAATGCAGAGCGCCGGACATCATGGACATGCAGGTAAAACCAGCCCTCTCCAAAGCTAAGAATACAGCATCAATGGGACCGGATGGTGTCCCAGGCTGTGTCTTACAGAGCTCCAAAGGAACTAAACCCTCACCAAAATTCACTGTTCAGACTCAGCCTTACCATAGGCTATGTACCCAAAGAATGGCGTACAGCAACAATCATTCCGCAGGTGGTGCCACAACAGAACCTGGGAACTATCGCCCTATAAGCCTGACCAGCCTGGTCTGCAAAGCTATGGAGTGAATTATCATGGAACTCATAAACAGAGACATTGGGAACCTCCAGACACTGGACTCTACCCAATTCCTTTGTTAAAGGCAGATCCTGCCTCCTAAACCTAGTTGACTTCTTTGAAACAGTTACCAAGGCCATAGATGAAGGGAAGGTAGTCCACACAGCCTACCTGGACCTCACTAAGGCCTTCAACACCATTCCCCACTCTGGCATCATAGACAAGCTTACCAGCTTGAACATTAACCCCTATGTCATGAGATGGGTGGCCAACTGGCTCATGGATAGAGCACACATGGTCAGAGTTGCCATGTCCAACTGTAAACCAGTCACAAGTGGCATCCCACAGGTCTTGGTCCTGGGACCCCTCCTGTTCAGTATATACTTCTCTGAGGTACAGGCAAGCACAGGAGGACTATGGCTGACCAAGTTCGCAGATGACTGCAAACTGGGGGCCATAATCGACTCTCTGGCTGACACAGACATCCTCCAGAAGGGTCTTACAGAGACAGATACCTGGTGTCAAAACCATGGCCTCAAGCTGAATGCCAAAAAATGCATAGTCATCCCCTTTGGAAAAACAAAGTGCCCATGAATTACCACATAGGTGGTAATCCACTAGGTACAGAAAATGTAATTAGGGACCTGGGGACCCAGGTAGATAGTAACCTCTCCTTTGATAATCACATTGCCAAAGTGGTTAGAAATTCCTTCTATGTAGCCCACCTAATCACGAAAGGGTTCACCTCTAGATCAAGAGAGGTCATTGTGCCCCTCTACTCATCACTCATTAGGCCCATAATAGAGTACAATGCCCCATTTGGTATGTACCTTAATTGGCACATGCAACAGCTGGTAAGACCACAGAAGTACCTCACCAAGAGGATCATGGGCCTCAAAGAGATGCCCTATGCAGCTCAACTAAAGAAACTCCAGCTCTAAATGGTTGCTTACTGCCTGCTCAGAAGTGATCTATGCCTGACATACAAGGCCATGTCCAACCAGGAATTAATGAACATGCTCCACCTCAAGAAAAACAAATCTCTTAGAGCCACATGCTCCAGTGAATTAAACCTCAGCAAAGCAATAAACAGGATGTGCTGGAGGGATAGATTCCTGTCCCAGAGACTTTCCTCACTCTGGAAAAGAATCCTAGTTGATGTTAGGCATTGCCCCTTGCAGACCCTCTTCAAGAGGAATCTTAATGAGTGGATGGGAAATTGTAAATTTACCCCTGGGATCACTTCAGTGGCCCTGCTAGACAGAGGCCCAGGAAACTAATTTAAAAGGGAGGCGAAAGCCAACACATTCTGGCTAGGCTTATAAATGCCCTTGGGCAGATAGCCTAGTACCTACCTATGAACCTATGAACCTACACGCTCTAGGGACCTAAACCTTGTCACCACAATAAACAGAACATGCTGGAGGGATAGATTCCTGTCCCAGAGACTTCACATACTCCGGAATAAACTACCTATCTATATCAAACAAAGCTCCTCATTAGCACTCTTCAAGAAAAATCTTGATGATTGGATGGGAAATAGGAAATTCACCCTGGGGATCACTTCTGTGTCTCTGCTCAACAGTGGCACAGGAAAATAAAATGGCTGAGCTTGTATAGGCCCCAAGGCTGATAGCCTAGTACCTACCTTGAACCTATGAACCTATGAACCTTTGAGCCTTGCCTAAAAAAGGTAATATGGGGACAGCAAGAGCCTTGGCCAGTATTCAGAAGCATAGGGGCGACAGGTGCAAACCATCTGTAGTGAAGCAACGAGGCTTGTCTATCATGTCATCACAGGCAGACAGACTGGATCCCCTTTGAATGACACCAGAAGCTCAGCCAATTGTTGAAGTTTATCATCTTTCTGTTATATTGCAGTATCATGTAGGTGAAGGTAAGATGCTACTCAAGGTCAGGGTCATACCAGCCTGGTACATGATCAAGCATATATATATGTCATGTTGTCCTATGCTCAGATCATTCACACTCATGTACAAAACACTCATATATGTACCTGTTCTGGGTGATGTAAATGTGCACCTTATGTGGCAGATCATAGCACCTGAGTAACCTTCTCCTTGTCCAGCCTGTAACATCTGTGTGCCTGACTATGAAGTCACCTATTACTAGTGTGTTTATGTTGTTTTGCCTTAGGGCCTGTTGTGGCACACTGCTTTGGTGTATGTGTTTTATGCTGTGCTTGGAGGTGCATGTTGCTTGTCTGCTTAGGAGGACACTCTCTTTCAGATTAATATTTGTATTCTCAAATATGGTAATGTGTATTTATGTGTGTGTTTTGCTGGTGCTGTGTAGGTCTATACAGTTGGTGTTGTGGTTGTATGACCCTACATCTCCTGACTGTATTGTCCAGTATTGGGTTGAGAGCTTATCGGTTTGACCTGTGTGCCAGCATGGTGCATCAACCTATATATGTGGTCATGGCCTATGCATACAATACACTCACAATACACCTATGATAAGCCTGGTTGTAAATGTGACCTTTGGGAAAACTGTCAGCAAGTGGTATTGCACCCTAACTCCATATTGCTTGCTGAAGTGTAAATACTTAGTTTGGATTAAGAACCCGTAACTGTGTGTGTGTGTGTGTGTGTGTGTGTGTGTGTGTGTGTGTGTGTGTGTGTGTGTGTGTGTGTGTGTGTGTGTGTGTGTGTGTCTCTCCTGGGGAGAGCAACCTTTTGGAGACTACTCACACCCCTTAAAAGTGGTATACTCATCTTTGTCAAGTCTGATGATGTCACCATCCTACAAATATACCTGTGGAAAATCCAGTAATGTGTATAGTGCATGTAAATGTGTACTGCTGTAGTATTATTAGGTAGTTTGAATCCTGCACTTGCCAACTGTGTGTGTGTTCTCTCAAATGAGCAACCTTTTGGAGACTACTCACACCTTAAAGTGGTATACTCATATTTGTCAAGTCTGATGATGTCACCATCCTACAAATATACCTGTGGAAAGCAGGAATCCAGTAATGTATAGCATGTGGCAAACTGCTGAAATATCATAATGTAATTAGTAGTAGTTTGAATCCTGCACTTGTGTGTGTGTGTCTCTGAGGAGGGCAACCTTTTTGGGGGCTACTCACACTCCTTAAAAGTGGTATACTCATTTTTGTCAAGTCTGATGATGTCACCATCCTACAAATACACCTGTGGAATGAAATCCAGTATGTGTATAGTGTGTCATGCATGCTGTGTATCATAATTTATTAGATAGGGGTTTGAATCCTGCTTGCCATTTGTGTGTGTCTCTCTGGAGAGCAACATTTTTGGAGACTACTCTCACTTAAAAGTGGTATACTCATCTTTGTCAAGTCTGATGATGTCACCATCCTACAAATATACCTGTGGAAAGGAAAAATCTTAATGTACAAGTGTCACTAAATTACTGCTGTAGTATCATAATATAGTTAGGTAGGGGTTTGAATTCTGCATTTGCCAACTGTGTGTGTGCCTCCCTGTGGAACAGCAACCTTTTTGGAGAATACTCCTACCCCTTAAAAGTGGTATACTCATCTTGTAAGTCTGATGATATCACCATCCTACAAATATACCTGTGGAAAGGTGAAATCCTAGTAATGTACATAGCATGGGGTGTAAATGCATACTGATATAGTATTGTAATGTATTTAGGAAGGAGTTTGAATCTTGCACTTGCTGACTGTGTGTGTGTGACACTGTTGGTCAATGTGGAGTGTGCTTTGATTTTTCTAGTGTATGACATATCTAATGACAACTGTATGTATTACACATGTAGGTAGCTGTGGGGCAAATTCATATACATAAATGTGACTTCAATTATTTCCAGTGGGTATTCTGCTTTCTCCATGAACACATCTGTTATCTTTGCCAGAACATGCTGGTGCTTTCAGAACTTAGGTCACTTCTGTATGCTTGTGACAAGCTTAGCCACTGCAGTGATCCTGGGCTACATCTTCTGTTTCATCCACTCATCACGGTTTCTATTGAAGAGTGGTGAGGATTTATCTTGGTATATTGAAACCTGTTCCAAAGCAAGTAAAGTCTGGCAAGATGACTAATCATTATAGGTGTGCAACCTCTGTGGATCTGCATGCAAACCCTTTATTGCTTATGTGCTACAGATGGATTTCCAAAACCCTTTGGTAATGTGAACAGGAGTAC
>NW_025049868.1:0-14335 GCF_019279795.1 Protopterus annectens
TAGCTATAATATTTATAGCTTTTGCTAAAGAAGGGCAAGGAACAGGTTGTGCAGGTGTGAATTTCCCAGTTTAAAAGACTTTCTTTTGCAAGTTATTTTGAATGAATCCTCATTTTTCTTATCCTCATAAGATAGACATCCCAGGTAAACTGAACACAGCAGTAAATTGAATTAATCAGTGTTACAAAAAAGGAGGTAAAACGAAAGGTCTGCGCAAGGGAACCACGTAGCAAGGAAGACAAAAAATAAACAATGATATCGCAAAGATTGCAACGTGGTGGCTACTAGTATCACAGTCACAATTCAAGTGTCTCTATGAGGCAGTTCATCACTTCAGCAGTAGCAAGTTATAAAAGTAAAAGCATAATCCATATATAAGAAAACCTTCACCACTTCTTCTATAAGCGGAGCGTTCTTTATTAACATACAGTAGCTTTTCACTTGAGCGACTAAATAAGACTGTAATGGCAAGTTCAAGCGACAGTCTTATATATCAAAACTCAATCAGTTTATGATTAAACAATTACATAATTAAACAATTTAGCTATACTGCTTAGTACTGTGACATTTAAAGCACATTTCATAAAAACATTAAATATATTAAAACTGTTAAAAATGTTTATTTAGGTTAACTCTTTCATTGAACATAATATTCGTTTCTTGTGTTTTATATTTAGTTTACCAAATCTCTTTAATATGGGTTTGTAGCCAACATATCATTCAAGCCAGGGCTTTGGTCCTCCTGCATCTAACGATCCATCTGAGCTCTATTTCTAGTGTGTGGGTGTCAACATCCCCCCACCTCTCCAGATTGGTCCTGATGCACTGCAAGACAAAAGAGAGTGAATGTATGTGTGATGTCAGTCTCTATCTGATGTGTGCCAAAGCATTGGTGACATCACCATTTCATTTATAAATGTTCTCCTGATTCTTCCCTTATGTTCGTCTTGCCAATGTAAAATGCTGAACAGACAGTGCAGAAACTGGATAGATCATTGGTGGATTCTGATTCGTGCCAGTAAAAATAGAAAAACTTGACCTGTTATGGGTTGTTGGATATGGTGTTGTTATTAATATACACATTGATTACAATTACCACACATGAGTACATTCAAGTTGTGGTGTAATTAGTCCCTATTTTATGACACAATAAAGTCTTCAAATTGGAGTTGTTCTTATGTATATGTGTATTTGGTTTAACACCTGCACCATTGCTGATGTTATCATCTACTCCTAAAATATCCCAGTGCTTATCTATAATGTTCCTAACATGGTATACATCACACAATGGTGTAAAATATGGGCATATTTAATCTAACATTGTTATTCGTAGGAAACTGATGGTTTTGGTTTCCAGTGTTGCTCAGACTAGCTTGATTCGAAAAGTAAGGACAGGCTCTAGTGTCCCTTAAATTGTCTGTCTCAGCAATTCCTGATCTAATCTCACTATCAGTGTATGATCTGGATAACAGCCTTTTCTCTAAATTTAATACCTCTTTCTTATAGCCAGCATCAGTGGTTTAGTCGGAGGAGCGATCCTTATAAGCTTGTCCTTTCACCACATTGCTGTGAAAACATGTAATAGGGATGCATACTTGTTCTGTGTAGCAGTGTATTCCTGTAACAACTTTCCTATGTACTGAGGAGTGTTTAACATGCCATTGCTCCAACCTAGAAATGTCTACATCTAAAAATGCTATATAGTCTCTCGAATAATTCATAGTGAATTTTAGATAACTAGATGTATTATTAATGAAGTCATCAAATTCATGTAACTGTTCTTCATCGCCCTTCCAAATCAAGAAAAGGTCATCTACAAACCTTTGATAGAAGGTGACATGCTGTATGTACCCTAAACTGGTTTTCAAGTTGCTATCCTCCCAAATAGCCATAACTAGGTTGGCGTAGCTATTGGCACAGGAAGTGCCCATAGCCACGCCATCCGTCTACAAAGATTGTCATCAAAGACAAAGACATTGTTTTCTAAGACAATTTCAAGAAACAAGGCTAACAGATCAATTTTACTGCTGTTCATCGTGGTGTGCTCTCTAAGATAGTTTAAAATGCATTCAACACCACTATTATTGGGAATTACTGTAAAAAGACTAACCACATCAAATGTGACTAAATAATATGAGCTTCCATCATCCATTGTACTCATATGTTCATACAACTTAATCAAAAATTGTTTACTGTCTTTCAATATAGTGTCATTTGCATCCACAATGGGTCTAAGTTCTTGCTCTATATACAATGATAGAGGTTGTGTCAGCCATCCTTGTCCTGAGACTATCGGTCTCAATGGTGGTCTCAATAAACTCTTATGAATTTTGGGTAGACATTTTAATACAGGAATCAAAGGTTTATCAACTTTGAGAAAATTATAAATTTTTATCAATAATATGGCTTCTGTATAAATCATCCAAAGCATCAAAAACACGAAACACTCTACTAATAACTTCATCCATATTAATTTTCCTGTAATAACTAGTGTCACTCAACATCTCATGAACACTGAGTTTATATTGTACTGTATCCATTATAACAATGGATCCGCAACTATCAGCCGATTGTAATAATAATAGAACTGTCACTTCTCAGTGTATTCAAAGCTTGTCTTTGTTTAACTGTTAAGTTATGCTTCCTTTTATTTTTATAACTAAGCTCTGCAGAATGGTAATATTTGTAGAGATCTTGCTCTACCATCTTCATAAAGGTCTCTAGTACCGGATGTAATACTGGTACATATACACTAACGGGTTTGTATAAACTCCTAAATTCATTAGTGGCTCCTGTCATGCCAAAATCTAACTTCAGTTGCACATTCCTTAAAAACATTTTCATATCAATCATTGTGTCGGTTATATCACTCTTTCTGCTGGGGATGAAAGTTAAGCCTTTATTAAGGACTTGTTCTTCATCATAACTTAGGACTCTTTCAGACAGATTAACTACTATGGATTCCCTTTCACACTCCACATTTTCTTCAATGTGGGCCCTGTTTGTGTCGTTTCCACGACTTTTCATTTTTGTCTCCCCCTGCTCATAGAGCGTGTTCTCCCCTTGAAATGTGGGGATTGTATCGGGAAAGGGATATCCCTGTTATTAATATCATTATCTGTGTTCTTTCTATTGTCAGCAAGTACTTTTCTTCTGACAGCAGGAACAATGACTTGATTAGGTGTCTGATTGTGTTTGTTCACCACACTACTAACATTATCTGCCAACCCCATTCCCTCCGTTTCACCTCTCTTATTGTTAACAATGTTAACTGAGGGATATAAATTAACATTGTCATTTAGTTCTTGTGCAGTAACTGTAATGTTGGTATTAACTATACCATTTGAAATATCGTTCACTACTTCATTACATTCATTATTATTAGCCAACTCACGTACAGTTAAAACTCTTTCCACATTGCTAACATTGTCTCTAGTATAGTCCCGCCTCTCAGTCCTTGCAGGCACAGTTTTCGGCCAAACAAAAATCTGGCCGTTATTAAAGTCATATAAATCTCTTTCTATTTTCCTTTTCTTTTGTTCGAGTAATCGTTTCTCAAAGAGAAAAACATTCTCCATCAATCTATCCATCCCTGTTGTAGCTTTAAAGTATATTTAGACAAAATAGCCCCATGTAATTCAATCACTTTCAACCGTAACGCTTCTTCCTCGGTTGAGTGGAATTTAATCAAAAGCTTCATGTAGTCGAAGCTTAACTGCATGTTAAGCTTCTGCCAACTCAATAGTAATTCAGGAAAGTTATTACCTGAGCTCGGCATTTTTAGGACTCTCAGTCCTCTCGGAATAATCTGCTTCTGCAGGCAGGCTTCAAAATGGTGTCGCTGAAGCTGTAACCTTTTCAGCTTCAGAAATTCAGTCTCCAAAATATCCAGCTCTTCAGCTAAGTTCACCAGTTCATCGGCGTTACCCACTTTGGATCCACGCAAATTATCTGGTTCAAACATCAACAAGAGGTTTTCCTCTCCAGATACGCACTCGTTGAATTTACTCAATTTCCGGTCCTGCAAACCGTTGGCGTCCGGTGTATACGCCAACTCTATCTCATCTCCAGCATTGGTAGCCATAACCCCAGCGCAAAACCAAAGAATGAAAATAATAAGGAGGTAAAACGAAAGGTCTGCGCAAGGGAACCACGTAGCAAGGAAGACAAAAAATAAACAATGATATCGCAAATATTGCAACGTGGTGGCTACTAGTATCACAGTCACAATTCGAGTGTCTCTATGAGGCAGTTCATCACTTCAGCAGTAGCAAGTTATAATAATAAAGCACAATCCATCTATAATGAGATCTTCACAGCTTTTCTAAAAACAGGAACGTTCTTTATTGACATGCAGTAAGCGCTTTCACCCAGACGGCTTCATCAGACTGTAATGGCATGCTCAAGCAACAGTCTTATATATCAAAAGTCAGTCAATTACATAATTAAACAATTAGGCTATTCAGCAGTTAAAAACACATTTCTTAAGAACATTGAATGCATTAAATACATTAAAAATGTTAAAAATATATACTAAGCTGACTCTAATAAAAAATCATTTGTTCATTTCTTATGTCTTGTGTCTTATGGTTAGTTTTCGTCTTTTTAATATTGGTTGTAAACTAACCTTATCATTCAAGTACTGTCTGTTCAGCATTTTACATTGGTAAGACGAACAGACAGTTGAGGGAAAGAATTAGAGAGCACATTTATAAAATGAGAATTGGGGATGTTACTAATGCATTAGCACGACATCAGATGGATACGGATACTACACATACGTTTACTTTTCTTGTTTTGCAGTGCATCAAGACCAGTATGAGAGGGGGGGATGTTGACACCTACACATTAGAAATAGAGCTTAGATGGATCGTCAGATGCAGAGCAGATTCAAGCCCAGGCTTGAATGATAAGGTTAGTTTACAACCAATATTAAAAAGACGAAAACTAACCATAAGACACAAGACATAAGAAATGAACAAATGATTTTTTATTAGAGTCAGCTTAGTATATATTTTTAACATTTTTAATATATTTAATGCATTCAATGTTCTTAAGAAATGTGTTTTTAACTGCTGAATAGCCTAATTGTTTAATTATGTAATTGACTGACTTTTGATATATAAGACTGTTGCTTGAGCATGCCATTACAGTCTGATGAAGCCGTCTGGGTGAAAGCGCTTACTGCATGTCAATAAAGAACGTTCCTGTTTTTAGAAAAGCTGTGAAGGTCTCATTATAGATGGATTGTGCTTTATTATTATAACTTGCTACTGCTGAAGTGATGAACTGCCTCATAGAGACACTTGAATTGTGACTGTGATACTAGTAGCCACCACGTTGCAATCTTTGCGATATCATTGTTTATTTTTTGTCTTCCTTGCTACGTGGTTCCCTTGCGCAGACCTTTCGTTTTACCTCCTTATTATTTCCATTCTTTGGTTTTGCGCTGGGGTTATGGCTACCAATGCTGGAGATGAGATAGAGTTGGCGTATACACCGGACGCCAACGGTCTGCAGGACCGGAAATTGAGTAAATTCAACGAGTGCGTATCTGGAGAGGAAAACCTCTTGTTGATGTTTGAACCAGATAATTTGCGTGGATCCGAAGTGGGTAACGCCGATGAACTGGTGAACTTAGCTGAAGAGCTGGATATTTTGGAGACTGAATTTCTGAAGCTGAAAAGGTTACAGCTTCAGCGACACCATTTTGAAGCCTGCCTGCAGAAGCGGATTATTCCGAGAGGACTGAGAGTCCTAAAAATGCCGAGCTCAGGTAATAACTTTCCTGAATTACTATTGAGTTGGCAGAAGCTTAACATGCAGTTAAGCTTCGACTACATGAAGCTTTTGATTAAATTCCACTCAACCGAGGAAGAAGCGTTACGGTTGAAAGTGATTGAATTACATGGGGCTATTTTGTCTAAATATACTTTCTCTAAAGCTACAACAGGGATGGATAGATTGATGGAGAACGTTTTTCTCTTTGAGAAACGATTACTCGAACAAAAGAAAAGGAAAATAGAAAGAGATTTATATGACTTTAATAACGGCCAGATTTTTGTTTGGCCGAAAACTGTGCCTGCAAGGACTGAGAGGCGGGACTATACTAGAGACAATGTTAGCAATGTGGAAAGAGTTTTAACTGTACGTGAGTTGGCTAATAATAATGAATGTAATGAAGTAGTGAACGATATTTCAAATGGTATAGTTAATACTAACATTACAGTTACTGCACAAGAACTAAATGACAATGTTAATTTATATCCCTCAGTTAACATTGTTAACAATAAGAGAGGTGAAACGGAGGGTATGGGGTTGGCAGATAATGTTAGTAGTGTGGTGAACAAACACAGTCAGCCACCTAATCAAGTCATTGTTCCTGCTGTCAGAAGAAAAGTACTTGCTGACAATAGAAAGAACACAGATAATGATATTAATAACAGGGATATCCCTTTCCCGATACAATCCCCACATTTCAAGGGGAGAACACGCTCTATGAGCAGGGGGAGACAAAAACGAAAAGTCGTGGAAACGACACAATCAGGGCCCACATTGAAGAAAATGTGGAGTGTGAAAGGGAATCCATAGTAGTTAATCTGTCTGAAAGAGTCCTAAGTTATGATGAAGAACAAGTCCTTAATAAAGGCTTAACTTTCATCCCCAGCAGAAAGAGTGATATAACCGACACAATGATTGATATGAAAATGTTTTTAAGGAATGTGCAATTGAAGTTAGATTCTGGCATGACAGGAGCCACTAATGAATTTAGGAGTTTATACAAACCCGTTAGTGTATATGTACCAGTATTACATCCGGTACTAGAGACCTTTATGAAGATGGTAGAGCAAGATCTCTACAAATATTACCATTCTGCAGAGCTTAGTTATAAAAATAAAAGGAAGCATAACTTAACAGTTAAACAAAGACAAGCTTTGAATACACTGAGAAGTGACAGTTCTATTATTATTACACCGGCTGATAAAGGTGGATCCATTGTTATAATGGATACAGTACAATATAAACTCAGTGTTCATGAGATGTTGAGTGACACTAGTTATTACAGGAAAATTAATATGGATGAAGTTATTAGTAGAGTGTTTCGTGTTTTTGATGCTTTGGATGATTTATACAGAAGCCATATTATTGATAAAAATTTTTATAATTTTCTCAAAGTTGACAAACCTTTGATTCCTGTATTAAAATGTCTACCCAAAATTCATAAGAGTTTATTGAGACCACCATTGAGACCGATAGTCTCAGGACAAGGATGGCTGACACAACCTCTATCATTGTATATAGAGCAAGAACTTAGACCCATTGTGGATGCAAATGACACTATATTGAAAGACAGTAAACAATTTTTGATTAAGTTGTATGAACATATGAGTACAATGGATGATGGAAGCTCATATTATTTAGTCACATTTGATGTGGTTAGTCTTTTTACAGTAATTCCCAATAATAGTGGTGTTGAATGCATTTTAAACTATCTTAGAGAGCACACCACGATGAACAGCAGTAAAATTGATCTGTTAGCCTTGTTTCTTGAAATTGTCTTAGAAAACAATGTCTTTGTCTTTGATGACAATCTTTACTTGCAGACGGATGGCGTGGCTATGGGCACTTCCTGTGCCAATAGCTACGCCAACCTAGTTATGGCTATTTGGGAGGATAGCAACTTGAAAACCAGTTTAGGGTACATACAGCATGTCACCTTCTATCAAAGGTTTGTAGATGACCTTTTCTTGATTTGGAAGGGCGATGAAGAACAGTTACATGAATTTGATGACTTCATTAATAATACATCTAGTTATCTAAAATTCACTATGAATTATTCGAGAGACTATATAGCATTTTTAGATGTAGACATTTTTAGGTTGAGCAATGGCATGTTAAACACCTCAGTACATAGGAAAAGTTGTTACAGGAATACACTGCTACACAGAACAAGTATGCATCCCTTACATGTTTTCAGCAATGTGGTGAAAGGACAAGCCATAAGGACGTCTCGACTAAATCCGACTGATGCTGGCTATAAGAAAGAGGTATTAAATTTAGAGAAAAGGCTGTTATCCAGATCATACACTGATAGTGAGATTAGATCAGGAATTGCTGAGACAGACAATTTAAGGGACACTAGAGCCTGTCCTTACTTTTCGAATCAAGCTATTCATGCAACACTGGAAACCAAACCATCAGTTTCCACGAATAACAATGTTAGATTAAACATGCCCATATTTTACACCAGTGATGTATACCATGTTAGGAACATTATAGAAAAGCACTGGGATATTTTAGGAGTGGATGATAATATCAGTGAGTTGGTAGGTGTTAAACCGAAATATACATATAAGAACAAATCCAATTTGAAGACTTTATTGTGTCATAAAGCAGGGAATAGTTTTACACGTCACAACTTCAATACCACCATGTGTGGCAATTGTAATCAGTGTATATATATTAATAATAACACCACATTCCAACAACCTATAACAGGCCAAGTTTTTTCATTTTTCACTGGTACGAATTGTAAATCTACTAATGTGATTTATCTTGCTACCTGTACTGTCTGTTCAGCATTTTACATTGGTAAGACGAACAGACAGTTGAGGGAAAGAATTAGAGAGCACATTTATAAAATGAGAATTGGGGATGTTACTAATGCATTAGCACGACATCAGATGGATACGGATACTACACATACGTTTACTTTTCTTGTTTTGCAGTGCATCAAGACCAGTATGAGAGGGGGGGATGTTGACACCTACACATTAGAAATAGAGCTTAGATGGATCGTCAGATGCAGAGCAGATTCAAGTCCAGGCTTGAATGATAAGGTTAGTTTACAACCAATATTAAAAAGACGAAAACTAACCATAAGACACAAGACATAAGAAATGAACAAATGACTTTTTATTAGAGTCAGCTTAGTATATATTTTTAACATTTTTAATATATTTAATGCATTCAATGTTCTTAAGAAATGTGTTTTTAACTGCTGAATAGCCTAATTGTTTAATTATGTAATTGACTGACTTTTGATATATAAGACTGTTGCTTGAGCATGCCATTACAGTCTGATGAAGCCGTCTGGGTGAAAGCGCTTACTGCATGTCAATAAAGAACGTTCCTGTTTTTAGAAAAGCTGTGAAGGTCTCATTATAGATGGATTGCATGTGTTACAAAAAAGGCAGGTTTGCTTCATCAATACTCACATTTATTATTGATCATTTTCACAAGGTAGAGGGGTAAAAGACAAGGCAAGCCTGTCTCCAAAGCCATGTGACCTCTGAGTGGAGTGAAAAACAGTGATTGCATTACATATAATGTAGATAAGACTAGGAAGTTGCCACTGTTCCAAATTCTAGTTAAACTTAAGTTTGATATCACAGATATTAGCAGTGATTGAAACAGAGTGCTGTAATAGGAAGGAATGTCTGTTGTTTTGTTTTTTCATTAGCTAAAGTTAAGAATTGGCATGTAAACCACTGTAAGCCAGCTATGTGGCTGAAATGTTTAAGGCTGTTTTTTGAGTTGGCAGTGAAGATCGAGTAGAGGATTCAGGTAATGTGAAATCAGAATATTTAGGGTTCAGTCCTAGCTAACTAGTAATTGCTAATAGGTTCATAGGTTCATAGGTAGGTACTAGGCTATCAGCCCTAGGGCCTATACAAGCCTAGCCAAAAAAGTACCCTGGCGTTCGCCACCCAAGAAAATTATTTTCCTGTGCCCCTGTCGAGCAGAGCCACAGAGGTGATCCCCGGGGTGAATTTCCTATTTCCCATCCAATCATCAACATTTTTCTTGAAGAGTGCTAATGAGGAGCTTTGTTTGATATAGATAGGTAGTTTGTTCCAGAGTATGGGAAGTCTCTGGGATAGGAATCTATCCCTCCAGCATGTTCTGTTTATTGTGGTGACAAGGTTTAGGTCCCTAGAGTGTTCATCTAAGAGGGATTGGGATTTCTTTAAGTGAAGCATATCCAACAGCTCTGGGTTTGACATAGCTTTGTATGTTAGGCAGAGATCGCCTCTGAGTAGGCGATATGTGATGGAGTAAAGCTGGAGTTTTTTGAGTTGGTCTGCGTAGAGCATCTGTTTGAGGCCAGTAATCCTCTTTGTGAGGTATTTCTGTGGCCTTTCCAGTTGTTGTAGATGTCTTGTGAGGTACATACCAAAAGGGGCGTTGTACTCTATAATGGGTCTAATGAGTGATGAGTAGAGGGGAATAATGACCTATTTTTTCCTGGATGAGAAACCTTTTGTGATGAGGTGTGCCATGTAGAAGGATTTTCTGACTACTGTGGTGATGTGATTATCAAAGGAGAGACGACTGTTTACCTGTGTCCTAAGGTGTCTTACCACACTTTCAGTATTAAGTAGACTATCACCTATGTGGTAGTTCATGGGTACAGAGATTTTACCAAAGGGGATGACAATGCACTTTTTGGCATTGAGCTTGAGGCCATGGCTTTGACACCAGGCAATTGTCTCAGTGAGGCCCTTTTGTAGGATGGCCACATCATTAAGAGTTTCAATTATGGCTCCTAGTTTGCAGTAATCTGCGAACTTCATTAGCCAAGGACCTTCTGTGTTAGCCTGTACTTCAGAAAAGTAGATACCAAACAGGAGAGGATCCAGGATGAACCCTGTGGTACTCCACTTGTCACTGGTCTGAAATCGGATTTGGAGTCTTCTACTTTCACAGTGTGGGTTCTGTCAGTGAGCCAGTTGGCAACCCATCTTGTGACATAGGGATTTATACCTAGTTTGGTGTGTTTATCTATAATTCCAGAATGGGGGATGATGTCAAAAGCCTTGGCAAGATCTAGATAGGCTGTGTGAACCACCTTACCCTCATCTACAGCTTTGGTGACTGCTTCAAAGAAGTCAATCAGGTTTAGGAGACATGATCTGCCTTTACAAACCTGAACTGGGTGGGGTCCAGAGTTTGGAGATTACCAATGTCATTGTTTATAATTTCCATGATGATACGTTCCATGGCCTTGCAGACCAGGCTCATTAGGCTAATGGGGCGGTAGTTCCCGGGGTCTGTGGTGGCTCCCCCTTTGTGGAGTGCGATAACCATCGCTATGTGCCATTCAGTGGGCACAAAGCCTCAGGTGAGGCTATGATTGAATATGGTGCTTAGGTGGGGTGCCAGTTCATTCTGTAGTTCATGTAGAATGCAGCCTGGGATATTGTCAGGTCCCACGGATGCTGTGTTCTTGGCTTTGGAGAGTGTGTTTTTTACCTGTGCAGTCGTGATTACAGGAACTTTGCATTCTTCTAGTATAGAGATGGGCCCTTTAGGGGGTGGGGGGGGGGTAAAATTAGCACTGAACCTATCTGCCAGGATGTTGGCAATATCAGTTGGTTAGTGCCATTGTGCTGTAACTCAGAGCAGATCTGAGTGTTGCCATTGAGATTCTTAACATAGCTATAGAATGCTTTGTAGTTGTCTTTAGAATCAGTGGCGATTTTGTTTTCATAACTAGCTTTGGAGTATTTTATGAGGGATCTCAACTTCTTATTGAAGCTGACCAGGGAGTTCTTCCAGTCATGGGATTTTACTCTTTTTTGCAAAAGTTTCTTCTGTTGTATAGTTTGTTTATGGCATGGGACCACCATATTGGCTTCTTTTTTTTTGGAGGACAGCATCTTGGTTCTGTTAGAGATAGCACAATCCATGCACTTGTGTAAGTGCTTATAAAGTGCATTTGTGTAGGATTCAGCAGTCGTACCTCTATTGTCCGTCTGCATGGGTGTTGTGAAGTTTGCTACTTCTGTCTTAGGAAGTGTGAAGTTGACTTTGGAGAAATATTTTACGGTGGTTTCCCTAATGGGGGGTGGGGAGGGATGTGGATGTCTAGGCTGATTAGCTTGTGGTCGGATCTGACCAACAAGGAACTGACCTCTGGTGTGGAACACCAGTCGCCCATGTTGATAATGACCAGGTCTAGGATATTGCTGTCCCTGGTGGGGGTGTGGATAAGTTGATCCAAGGCATTGGACTTTATGAATTCCAAAAAACGTTGAGCAAAACAGTTGGTACATGAGTAGTTTTCGCAGTTAATGGTGGGGTAGTTGAAATCGCCCATTATTAGGGTGTTGGATTGTACCCTAATATTTTCCAGTGTATCAAGAAATGAGGAGTGGGAAGCCTGGGGCATGGTGGGGGATCTGGAGCAAGTTACAGTTTGGATTGCGGTCTTGCACAGAGTTAGTTGCAAGTGGATAATCTTGGATGCATTATGCTGAGCAACTAGCCTGGAGGTGTGGATATCCTTAATGAATATGGACACGCCTCCCCCTTTAGTGTTTTGGTCCAGGTTAGGTGGCTGAAAGGTGTGGTATGAATTTTAGCCTGGTAATGCAGGGGTGTCTCTGGAGCCTTGAACCAGGTCTCTGTCACTGCACAGACGTCGATTTTCTCCATTTTAAGGAGTGCCTCGAGTGAATGCATTTTCAGGTTTAGACTTCTAGCATTGAGTAGCATTACCCTCAGATTTTGCTTGCTTGTACCTGTTATGGTGGTGAATTTGTCATTAGAACCTTGCCTAAAAAAGGCAGTATAGGGGTGGCAAGAGCCTTAGCCAGTATCCAGAATTATAAAGGCGACAGGTGCAGGCCATCTCTGGCAATGCATCATGGTCTGTTGATCATGTCATCCCAGGCAGACAGATACTTGATCCCCTTAGAATGACACCAGAAGCTTAACCAATTGTTAAATTTAATCATTTTGGCCTTGTACTGTGGTATCATTGTGGGTGATGACAGGATGCTGCTCAGGGCTATGGTCATACCTGGCTGGGCTACAAGACTGGAGAGCTCCTCCTTGTCTCTTTTCATGTAGTCCAGGGAGGTATGTCTCAGGTCATTCACACCAACATGGACAATGACAGAGTCATATTTGTACTTGTTGTGGAGTGACCTGAGTGCATGCATTATGTGGTGGATCTTGACACCCAACAGGCAGCTGACAGTAACTTTTTCCTTGTTTAGCCTGGTGAGTGAAACATTAGTGTGCCTGACTATAGAGTCACCTATGACTAGAGTGCTCGGTACGTAGTTATGCCTTATGGGCTGTGGTTGAGTGACACACTGAGTTTGTGGGCTATGTTATTTGGGTTGTGTTGGGGGTGGAGGTTGCATGCCTTTCTGCTTTGGAGGTCTCTGTTGCTTGAGCAGATTTTTATTGAGAGCCTCCGCAAATGTAGGTATGTATTATGTGTTGCTATGTGTGTGCTTTGGTGGTGTAGGTTTTGAGGGACTATGCAATGAGTGTGGTGTGGTGCAAGTGTTTACCTTCTCCTCTTGACTGTCTAGTCCAGTCTTGGGTGAAGAGAGCTTTGCTTCCAGTTTGGCTATATAAGTGCATCTCTCACAGGTTGTAGTGTTGAGTGGTTGGATCTGACATATGATGGATTGGGTCTTTTGTGTTGCATATTAAGTTCAAGTAGAATTACTTACTTTGTATCAGGAAACTACAAATCATGTTTTCATTGTCTGTAAAAAGACAATTAACGTGTTTTACAAGAAAGTCCAATACCAGTGAATTTGTGGGTATACATATAGGTTCATAGGTGTCATCAGTATCAATGGGGCAGCAGGTGATGATCTGCCCTTGATACTGCAGTGCAGCATGGGAGGTGGGGGTACTGCACTCTTGCGTGTGTCATCCTTCACATGAGATAGTAACCCAAGGTCCCATCTGCTTGAGTTATTGGTAGCTTAGGTAGATGTAAAAAATCCCACTGCACCTACTAACAAGAGTAGAGAAAGTTCCCAGATGCCCTGGCTAAATTTACCCTAGTACTACAAACAACACCTTGGGTCTCCCCTGAAAAGAGGCCACTAGCCTAGTAGGACTAACTCAGTCAACAAAGGATAAATAAATAAAAATAAATTAATTAGAATAGTGTATACTAAGCTAATGCCCACAGAGCTATTATAAGTCTCGCCGTGCATCCCAAATGTATCAAACAAATTTTGGTGCCCTAGAGGTTATTTCAAGGGTTATATGTAAGCTAGACCATGGGTTGTCCAGCATGTACAAGCTGCCTCTGTCCATTAGAGACATGGGTGCCAGATCTGGGTTTAATTTCCAACTTCTCATCCACTGGTCCAGATTACACTTGAATAGGGTTAGGGGAGAATTTTACTTCACATTCTCTGTTACAGAGAAAGGGTATCCTCTGAGATACCTACATGGCCCTCAAACATGTCCAGTTTATGTCACAAGCAAGATTTAAATCCCTTGCTCAGGTAGTTCTGATGCTATTCATTTTCCAGATATGCAGAAGTTCCATCAGAATGGATACCAAGGATAT
>NW_025049869.1:0-13701 GCF_019279795.1 Protopterus annectens
GTATATTTGCAGATAGATTGGAAAGCAGTCTAAAAGAAGAGGGAGATAACAGTTTCAACATAGATCTGAGCAACAATTAACAGTACAAACTCTAAAACCGAAAACTATATACTCAGCTCTGTATATTTGCAGATAGATTGGAAGGCAGTCTCTCAGAACACAGGTTCCAGCCATTAAAGGCAGGCTGTTACTAACAGGTCTAATTTTAAGAAAGAGATCCTTGAGTTAGATAACCACAAGCTGTAAAAAACAGTTATACCAACTGATGACACGGCAGAAAATAGGGGAAGGTGGGACAAAAATGTTTCAACAGAGATCTAAGCAACAATTAACAGTACAAACTCTAAAACCAAAAAATATATACTCAGCTCTGTATATTTGCAGATAGATTGGAAAGCAGTCTTTCAAAACAGGGAGACAACAGTTTCAACAGAGATCTAAGCAACAATTAATAGTACAAACTCTAAAACCAAATGAAATATTCAGCTCTGTATATTCGAATATAGATTAGAAAGCAGCCTCTCAGAACAGGGAGACAACAGTTTCAACAGAGATCAAAGAAACAATTAACAGTAGAAACTCTAAAACCAGGAAATTTACTCAGCTCTTTATATTTGCAGATAGATTGGAAAGCAGTCTCTCAGAACAGGGAGACAAGAGTTTCAACAGAGATCTAAGCAACAATTAAGAGCACAAACTCTAAAACCAAAAAATATAATCAGCTCTGTATATTTGCAAATAGATTGGAAAGCAGTCTCTCAAAAAAGGGAGACAGTTTCAACAGAGATCTAAGCAGCAATTAATAGTACAAACTCTAAAACCAAAAAATATACTCAGCTCTGTATATTTGCATATAGATTGGAAAGCAGTCTCACAGAACAAGGAGACAACAGTTTCAACAGAGATCTAAGCAACAATTAACAGTACAAGCTCTAAAACCAAAAAATATATACTCAGCTCTGTATATGTGCTGATAGATTGGAAGGCAGTCGCTCAGAACACAGGTTGCAGCAATTAAATGCACACTTTTACTAACAGGTCTAATTTAATGCAAGTGATCCTTGGGTTAGATAACACACAAGCTGTAAAAACCAGTTATACCAACTGAAGACATGGCAGAAAATATGGGGAGGTGGGACAAAACAGTCTCAACAGAGATCTAAGCTTCAATTAACAGTACAAACTCTAAAACTAAAAAAATACATACTCAGCTCTGTATATTTGCAGACAGATTGGAAAGGAGTCTCTCAGGACAGGGACACAACAGTTTCAACAGAGATCTACAAAACAATTAGCAGTACAAACTCTAAAACAAATAAAAATATACTCAGCTCTGTATATTTGCAGATAGATTGGAAAGCAGTCTCTCAGAACAGGGATACAACAGTTTCAACAGAGATCTAAGCAGCAATTAACAGTACAGACTCCCAAACCAAAAAAATGTACTCAGCTATATATATTTGCAGATTAGAAGGCAGTCTCTGAGAAAACAGGTTCCTGCAATTAAATGCAGACAGTTACTAACAGGTCTAATTTTATGCAAGTGATCCTTGAGTTAGATAACACACAAGTTGCAAAACCAGTTATACCAACTAAAGACATGGCAGAAAATAGGGGGAGGTGGGACAAAACAGTTTCAACAGAGAACTAAGCAACAATTAACAGTACAAACAATAAAACAAAAAAAATTTACTCAGCTCTGTATATTTGCAGATAGATTCGAAAGCAGTCTCTCAAAACAGGGAGACAACAGTTTCAACAGAGATCTAAGCAACAATTAATAATACAAACTCTAAAACCCAAAAAATATACTCATCTCTGTATATTTGCAGAAAGATTGGAAAGTTGTCTCTCAGAACAGAGTGACAGCACTTTCAACAGAGATCTAAGCAACAACTAACAGTACAAACTCTAAAACCAAAAAAATATATACTCAGCTCTGTATATCTGCAGATAGATTGGAAAGCAGTCTCTTAGAACACAGGTACCAGTAAACTAAATGCAGGCTGTTAATAACAGGTCTAAATTTAAGAAAGTGATCCTTGAGTTAGATATCACACAAGCTGTTAGAAACGTTTATACCAACTGAGCACTTGGCAGAAAATAGAGAGAGATGGGATAAACAGTTTCAACAGAGATCTAAGAAACAATTAACAGTACAAACTCTAAAACACAAAAAATACTCAACTATGTATATTTTCAGATAGATTGGAAAGCAGTCTCTCAAAACAGGGAGACAACAGTTTCAACAGAGATCTAAGCAACATTTAATAGTACAAACTATAAAACCCACAAAAAATACTCAGCTCTGTATATTTGCAGATAGATTGGAAAGCTGTTTCTCAGAACAGGGTGACAACAGTTTCAACAGAGATTTAAGCAACAACTAACAGTAAAAACCAAAAAATATATACTCAGCTCTGTATATTTGCAGATAGATTGGAAGGCAGTCTCTCAGAACAGAGGTACTAGTAAATTAAATGCAGGCTGTTACTAACAGGTCCAAATTTAAGAAAGTGATCCTTGAGTTAGATTACACACAAGCTGTAAAAAACAGTTATACCAATTGAAGACATTGCAGAAAATAGGGGAGATGGGACAAAACAGTTTCATAAGAGATTTAAGCAACAATTAAAAGTACAAACTCTAAAACCAAAAAAATATACTCAGCACTGTATATTTGCAAATAGATTGGAATGCAGTCTCTCTGAACAGGGAGACAACAGTTTCAACAGAGATCTAAGCAACAATTAACAGTACAAACTCTAAAACCAAAAAAAATATACTCAGTTCTGTATATTCTGCAGATAGATTGGAAAGCAGCCTCTCAGAACAGGGAGACAACAGTTTCAACAGAGATCTAAGCAACAATTAACAGTACAAACTCTAAAACCAAAAAATATACTCAGCTCTGTATATTTGCAGATAGATTGGAAAGCAGTCTCTCAGAACAGGGAGACAACAGTTTCAACAGAGATCTAAGCAACAATTAACAGTACAAACTCTAAAACCAAAAAATATACTCAGCTCTGTATATTTGCAGATAGATTGGAAAGCAGTCTCTCAAAACAGGGAGACAGTTTCAACAGAGATCTAAGCAACAATTAATAGTACAAACTCTAAAACCAAAACATATACTCAGCTCTGTATATTTGCATATAGATTGGAAAGCAGTCTCACAGAACAAGAAGACAACAGTTTCAACAGAGATCTAAGCAACAATTAACAGTACAAGCTCTAAAACCAAAAAATATATACTCAGCTCTGTATATGTGCTGATAGATTGGAAGGCAGTCGCTCAGAACACAGGTTGCAGCAATTTAATGCATGCTGTTACTAACAGGTCTCATTTTATGCAAGTGATCTCTTAGTTAAATAAAACATTAGCTGTAACAAAAGTTATACCAACTGAAGACATGGCAGAAAAAGGGGGAGGTGGGACAAAACAGTTTCAACAGAGATCAAATCAATAATTAACAGTACTAACTCTAAAACCAAAAAAAATAAACTCAGCTCTGTATATTTGCAGACAGATTGGAAAGAAGTCTCTCAGAACAGGGAGACAACCATTTCAACAGAGATCTAAACATCAATTAACAGTACAAACTCTAAAACTAAAAAAATACACTCAGATCTGTAAATTTGCAGATGGATTGGAAAGCAGTCTCTCAGAACAGGGAGACAACACTTTCAACAGGGAAATAAGCAACAATTAACAGTACAAACTGTAAAACCAAAATATATACTCAGCTCTATATACTTGCAGATATTTTGGAAGGCAGTCTCTCCGATCAGGGAGACAACAGTTTCAACAAAGAACTAAGCAACAATTAACAGTACAATCTCTAAAACCAAGAAATATACTCAGCTCTGTATACTTGCAGAAATCTTGCAAGGCAGTCTCTCAGAACACAGGTTCCAGCAATTAAATGCAAGCTGTTACTAACAGGTCTAATTTTATGCAAGTGATCCTTGAGTTAGATAACAGACAAGCTGTAAAAACAGTTATACCAACTAATGTCACGGCAGAAAATAGAGGAGTTGGGACAAAATAGTTACAACAGAGATATAAGCAACAATTAAGAACACAAACTCTAAAACCAAAAAAATGTACTCAGGTTTGTATATTTGCAGATAGATTGAAAAGCAGCCTCTCAGAACAGGGAGACAGTTTCAACAGAGATCAAAGCAACAATTAACAGTACAAACTCAGAAACAAATACAAAATGCTCAGTTCTTTATATTTGCAGATAGATAGGAAAGCAGTATCTCAGAACAGGGAGGCAACAGTTTCAACAGAGTTCTAAGCAACAATTAACAGTACAAAGTTTAAAACCAAAAAAAATATATACTCAGCTTTGTATATTTGCAGATAGATTGGAAGGCAGTCTCTCAGGACACAGGTTCCAGCAAATAAATGCAGGCTGTTACTAACAGGTCTAACTCTATGCAAGTGATCCTTGAGTTAGATAACACACAAGTTGTAAAAAACTGTTACACCAACTGAAGACACGGCAGAAAATAGGGGAAGGTGGGACAAACCAGTTTCAACAGAGCTCTAAGCAACAATTAACAGTACAAACTCTAAAACCAAAAAATATACTCAGCTCTGTATATTTGCAGATAGATTGGAAGGCAGTCTCTCAGAACATTGGTTCCAGCAATTAAATGCAGACTGTTACTAACAAGTCTAATTTTATGCAAGTGATTCTTGGGGTAGATAACACAAAAGCTGTAAATTACAACTTATACCAACTGAAGACATGGCAGAAAATAGGGGGAGGTGGGACAAAACAGTTTCAATAGAGATCTAAACATCAATAAACAGTACAAACTCTAAAACCAAAAAAATATATACTCAGCTCTGTATTGTTGCAGATAGATTGGAAAGCAGTCTCTTAGAACAGGGTGACAAGCTCTAAACACCAGTTATAATAACTGAAGACACAGCAGAAAATAGGGGGAGCTGGGACAAAACAGTCTCAAAAGAGATCTAAGCAACAATTAACTATACAAACGCAAAAACCAAAAAAATATACTCAGCTCTGTATATTTGCTGATGAATTGGAAAGCAGTCTCTCAGAACAGGGAGGCAATAGTTTCAACAGAGATCTAAGCAACAATTAACAGTACAAAGCCTAAAACCGAAAAAATATACTCAGCTCTGTATATTTGCAGATAGATTGGAAAGCAGTCTCTCAGAACACAGGATCCAGCAATTACATGCAGGCTGTTACTAACAGGTCTAATTTTATTCAAGTGATCTCTTAGTTAGATAATACACAAGCTGTAAAAAACAGTTATACCAACTAATGAAATTTCAGAAAATAGGGGGAGGTGGGACAAAATAGTTACAACAGAGATATAATCAACAATTAACAGTACAAACTCTAAAACCAAAAAAATATACTCAGGTTTGTATATTTGCAGATAGATTGAAAAGCAGCCTCTCAGAACAGGGAGACAACAGTTTCAACAGAGATCAAAGCAACAATTAGCAGTACAAATTCTAAAACTAAAACAAAATGCTCAGTTCTTTATATTTGCAGATAGATAGGAAAGCATTATCTCAGAACAGGGAGACAGCAGTTTCAACAGAGTTATATGCAACAATTAACAGTACAAACTTTAAAAACAAAAAATATACTCTGCTCTGTATATTTGCAGATAGATTGGAAAGAAATCTCTCAGAACAGGGATACAACAGTTTCAACAGAGATCTAAGCAACAATTAACAGTACAAACTCTAAAACCAAAAAAAAATAAACTCAGCTCTGCATATTTTTAGATAGATTGGAAAGCAGTCTCTCAGAACAGGTGCGCAGTTTCAAAAGAGATATAAGCAAAAAACAACAATACAAACTCTAAACCCCCCCAAAAAAATACTCAGCTCTGTATATTTGCAGATAGATTGGAAAGCAGTCTAAAAGAAGAGGGAGATAACAGTTTCAACATAGATCTGAGCAACAATTAACAGTACAAACTCTAAAACCGAAAACTATATACTCAGCTCTGTATATTTGCAGATAGATTGGAAGGCAGTCTCTCAGAACACAGGTTCCAGCCATTAAAGGCAGGCTGTTACTAACAGGTCTAATTTTAAGAAAGAGATCCTTGAGTTAGATAACACACAAGCTGTAAAAAACAGTTATACCAACTGATGACACGGCAGAAAATAGGGGAAGGTGGGACAAAAATGTTTCAACAGAGATCTAAGCAACAATTAACAGTACAAACTCTAAAACCAAAAAATATATACTCAGCTCTGTATATTTGCAGATAGATTGGAAAGCAGTCTTTCAAAACAGGGACAACACAGTTTTCAAGAGAGATCAAGCAACAATTAATAGTAAAAAAAAAAAAAAAAATGAAATATTCAGCTTGTATTATATAGATTAGAAAGCAGCCTCTCAGAACAGGGAGACAACAGTTTCAACAGAGATCAAAGAAACAATTAACAGTAGAAACTCTAAAACCAGGAAATTTACTCAGCTCTTTATATTTGCAGATAGATTGGAAAGCAGACTCTCAGAACAGGGAGACAAGAGTTTCAACAGAGATCTAAGCAACAATTAAGAGCACAAACTCTAAAACCAAAAAATATAATCAGCTCTGTATATTTGCAAATAGATTGGAAAGCAGTCTCTCAAAAAAGGGAGACAGTTTCAACAGAGATCTAAGCAGCAATTAATAGTACAAACTCTAAAACCAAAAAATATACTCAGCTCTGTATATTTGCATATAGATTGGAAAGCAGTCTCACAGAACAAGGAGACAACAGTTTCAACAGAGATCTAAGCAACAATTAACAGTACAAGCTCTAAAACCAAAAAATATATACTCAGCTCTGTATATGTGCTGATAGATTGGAAGGCAGTCGCTCAGAACACAGGTTGCAGCAATTAAATGCACACTTTTACTAACAGGTCTAATTTAATGCAAGTGATCCTTGGGTTAGATAACACACAAGCTGTAAAAACCAGTTATACCAACTGAAGACATGGCAGAAAATATGGGGAGGTGGGACAAAACAGTCTCAACAGAGATCTAAGCTTCAATTAACAGTACAAACTCTAAAACTAAAAAAATACATACTCAGCTCTGTATATTTGCAGACAGATTGGAAAGGAGTCTCTCAGGACAGGGACACAACAGTTTCAACAGAGATCTACAAAACAATTAGCAGTACAAACTCTAAAACAAATAAAAATATACTCAGCTCTGTATATTTGCAGATAGATTGGAAAGCAGTCTCTCAGAACAGGGATACAACAGTTTCAACAGAGATCTAAGCAGCAATTAACAGTACAGACTCCCAAACCAAAAAAATGTACTCAGCTATATATATTTGCAGATTAGAAGGCAGTCTCTGAGAAAACAGGTTCCTGCAATTAAATGCAGACAGTTACTAACAGGTCTAATTTTATGCAAGTGATCCTTGAGTTAGATAACACACAAGTTGCAAAACCAGTTATACCAACTAAAGACATGGCAGAAAATAGGGGGAGGTGGGACAAAACAGTTTCAACAGAGAACTAAGCAACAATTAACAGTACAAACAATAAAACAAAAAAAATTTACTCAGCTCTGTATATTTGCAGATAGATTCGAAAGCAGTCTCTCAAAACAGGGAGACAACAGTTTCAACAGAGATCTAAGCAACAATTAATAATACAAACTCTAAAACCCAAAAAATATACTCATCTCTGTATATTTGCAGAAAGATTGGAAAGTTGTCTCTCAGAACAGGGTGACAGCACTTTCAACAGAGATCTAAGCAACAACTAACAGTACAAACTCTAAAACCAAAAAAATATATACTCAGCTCTGTATATCTGCAGATAGATTGGAAAGCAGTCTCTTAGAACACAGGTACCAGTAAACTAAATGCAGGCTGTTAATAACAGGTCTAAATTTAAGAAAGTGATCCTTGAGTTAGATATCACACAAGCTGTTAGAAACGTTTATACCAACTGAACACTTGGCAGAAAATAGAGAGAGATGGGATAAACAGTTTCAACAGAGATCTAAGAAACAATTAACAGTACAAACTCTAAAACATAAAAAATACTCAACTATGTATATTTTCAGATAGATTGGAAAGCAGTCTCTCAAAACAGGGAGACAACAGTTTCAACAGAGATCTAAGCAACATTTAATAGTACAAACTATAAAACCCACAAAAAATACTCAGCTCTGTATATTTGCAGATAGATTGGAAAGCTGTTTCTCAGAACAGGGTGACAACAGTTTCAACAGAGATTTAAGCAACAACTAACAGTAAAAACTCTAAAACCAAAAATATATACTCAGCTCTGTATATTTGCAGATAGATTGGAAGGCAGTCTCTCAGAACAGAGGTACTAGTAAATTAAATGCAGGCTGTTACTAACAGGTCCAAATTTAAGAAAGTGATCCTTGAGTTAGATTACACACAAGCTGTAAAAAACAGTTATACCAACTGAACACATGGCAGAAACTAGGGGGAGATGGGACAAAACAGTTTCAACAGAGATCTAAGCAACAATTAACAGTACAAACTCTAAAACAATAAAAAATACTCAACTCTATATATTTGCAGATAGATTGGAATGCACTCTCTCAGATCAGGGAGACAACAGTTTCAACAGAGATCTAAGCAACAATTAACAGTACAAACTCTAAAACAAAAAATGTACTCAGCTCTGTATATTTGCAGATAGATTGGAAAGCAGTTTCTCAAAACAGGGAGACAGTTTCAACAGAGATCTAAGCAACAATTAATAGTACAAACTCTAAAACCAAAAAAATATACTCAGCTCTGTATATTTGCATATAGCTTGGAAAGCAGTCTCAGGGAACAGGGAGACAACAGTTTCAATAGAGATCTAAGCAACAATTAACAGTACAAACTCTAAAACCAAAAAAAATAAACTCAGCTCTGCATATTTGCAGATAGATTGGAAAGCAGTCTCTCAGAACAGTGGGACAGTTTCAACAGAGATATAAGCAAAAAACAACAGTACAAACTCTAAACCCCCCCAAAAAAACAAATACTCAGCTCTGTATATTTGCAGATAGATTGGAAAGCAGTCTAACAGAAGAGGGCGACAACAGTTTCAACATAGATCTGAGCAACAATTAACAGTACAAACTCTAAAACCGAAAACTATATACTCAGCTCTGTATATTTTCAGATAGATTGGAAGGCAGTCTCTCAGAACACAGGTTCCAGCCATTAAATGAAGGCTGTTACTAACAGGTCTAATTTTAAGAAAGAGATCCTTGAGTTAGATGACACACAAGCTGTAAAAAACAGTTATACCAACTGATGACATGGCAGAAAATAGGGGAAGGTTGGACAAAAATGTTTCAACAGAGATCTAAGCAACAATTAACAGTACAAACTCTAAAACCAAAAAAATATATACTCAGCTCTGTATATTTGCAGACAGATTGGAAAGCAGTCTTTCAAAACAGGGAGACAGCAGTTTCAACAGAGATCTAAGCAACAATTAATAGTACAAACTCTAAAACCAAAAGAAATAATCATCTCTGTATATTCGCATATAGATTAGAAAGCAGCCTGTCAGAACAGGGAGACAGCAGTTTTAACAGTGATCAAAGAAACAATTAACAGTAGAAACTCTAAAACCAGGAAATTTACTCAGCTCTTTATATTTGCAGATAGATTGGAAAGCAGACTCTCAGAACAGGGAGACAAGAGTTTCAACAGAGATCTATGCAACAATTAAGAGCACAAACTCTAAAACCAAAAAATATACTCAGCTCTGTATATTTGCTGATGAATTGGAAAGCAGTCTCTCAGAACAGGGAGGCAATAGTTTCAACAGAGATCTAAGCAACAATTAACAGTACAAAGCCTAAAACCGAAAAAATATACTCAGCTCTGTATATTTGCAGATAGATTGGAAAGCAGTCTAAAAGAAGAGGGAGATAACAGTTTCAACATAGATCTGAGCAACAATTAACAGTACAAACTCTAAAACCGAAAACTATATACTCAGCTCTGTATATTTGCAGATAGATTGGAAGGCAGTCTCTCAGAACACAGGTTCCAGCCATTAAAGGCAGGCTGTTACTAACAGGTCTAATTTTAAGAAAGAGATCCTTGAGTTAGATAACCACAAGCTGTAAAAAACAGTTATACCAACTGATGACACGGCAGAAAATAGGGGAAGGTGGGACAAAAATGTTTCAACAGAGATCTAAGCAACAATTAACAGTACAAACTCTAAAACCAAAAAATATATACTCAGCTCTGTATATTTGCAGATAGATTGGAAAGCAGTCTTTCAAAACAGGGAGACAACAGTTTCAACAGAGATCTAAGCAACAATTAATAGTACAAACTCTAAAACCAAATGAAATATTCAGCTCTGTATATTCGAATATAGATTAGAAAGCAGCCTCTCAGAACAGGGAGACAACAGTTTCAACAGAGATCAAAGAAACAATTAACAGTAGAAACTCTAAAACCAGGAAATTTACTCAGCTCTTTATATTTGCAGATAGATTGGAAAGCAGACTCTCAGAACAGGGAGACAAGAGTTTCAACAGAGATCTAAGCAACAATTAAGAGCACAAACTCTAAAACCAAAAAATATAATCAGCTCTGTATATTTGCAAATAGATTGGAAAGCAGTCTCTCAAAAAAGGGAGACAGTTTCAACAGAGATCTAAGCAGCAATTAATAGTACAAACTCTAAAACCAAAAAATATACTCAGCTCTGTATATTTGCATATAGATTGGAAAGCAGTCTCACAGAACAAGGAGACAACAGTTTCAACAGAGATCTAAGCAACAATTAACAGTACAAGCTCTAAAACCAAAAAATATATACTCAGCTCTGTATATGTGCTGATAGATTGGAAGGCAGTCGCTCAGAACACAGGTTGCAGCAATTAAATGCACACTTTTACTAACAGGTCTAATTTAATGCAAGTGATCCTTGGGTTAGATAACACACAAGCTGTAAAAACCAGTTATACCAACTGAAGACATGGCAGAAAATATGGGGAGGTGGGACAAAACAGTCTCAACAGAGATCTAAGCTTCAATTAACAGTACAAACTCTAAAACTAAAAAAATACATACTCAGCTCTGTATATTTGCAGACAGATTGGAAAGGAGTCTCTCAGGACAGGGACACAACAGTTTCAACAGAGATCTACAAAACAATTAGCAGTACAAACTCTAAAACAAATAAAAATATACTCAGCTCTGTATATTTGCAGATAGATTGGAAAGCAGTCTCTCAGAACAGGGATACAACAGTTTCAACAGAGATCTAAGCAGCAATTAACAGTACAGACTCCCAAACCAAAAAAATGTACTCAGCTATATATATTTGCAGATTAGAAGGCAGTCTCTGAGAAAACAGGTTCCTGCAATTAAATGCAGACAGTTACTAACAGGTCTAATTTTATGCAAGTGATCCTTGAGTTAGATAACACACAAGTTGCAAAACCAGTTATACCAACTAAAGACATGGCAGAAAATAGGGGGAGGTGGGACAAAACAGTTTCAACAGAGAACTAAGCAACAATTAACAGTACAAACTCTAAAACCAAAAAAATTTACTCTGCTGTGTATGTTTGCACATAGATTGCAAAGCAGTCTCTCAAAACAGGGAGACAACAGTTTCAACAGAGATCTAAGCAACAATTAATAATACAAACTCTAAAACCCAAAAAATATACTCATCTCTGTATATTTGCAGAAAGATTGGAAAGTTGTCTCTCAGAACAGGGTGACAGCACTTTCAACAGAGATCTAAGCAACAACTAACAGTACAAACTCTAAAACCAAAAAAATATATACTCAGCTCTGTATATCTGCAGATAGATTGGAAAGCAGTCTCTTAGAACACAGGTACCAGTAAACTAAATGCAGGCTGTTAATAACAGGTCTAAATTTAAGAAAGTGATCCTTGAGTTAGATATCACACAAGCTGTTAGAAACGTTTATACCAACTGAACACTTGGCAGAAAATAGAGAGATGGGATAAACAGTTTCAACAGAGATCTAAGAAACAATTAACAGTACAAACTCTAAAACATAAACATACTCAACTATGTATATTTTCAGATAGATTGGAAAGCAGTCTCTCAAAACAGGGAGACAACAGTTTCAACAGAGATCTAAGCAACATTTAATAGTACAAACTATAAAACCCACAAAAAATACTCAGCTCTGTATATTTGCAGATAGATTGGAAAGCTGTTTCTCAGAACAGGGTGACAACAGTTTCAACAGAGATTTAAGCAACAACTAACAGTAAAAACTCTAAAACCAAAAAAATATATACTCAGCTCTGTATATTTGCAGATAGATTGGAAGGCAGTCTCTCAGAACAGAGGTACTAGTAAATTAAATGCAGGCTGTTACTAACAGGTCCAAATTTAAGAAAGTGATCCTTGAGTTAGATTACACACAAGCTGTAAAAAACAGTTATACCAACTGAACACATGGCAGAAACTAGGGGGAGATGGGACAAAACAGTTTCAACAGAGATCTAAGCAACAATTAACAGTACAAACTCTAAAACAATAAAAAATACTCAACTCTATATATTTGCAGATAGATTGGAATGCACTCTCTCAGATCAGGGAGACAACAGTTTCAACAGAGATCTAAGCAACAATTAACAGTACAAACTCTAAAACAAAAAATGTACTCAGCTCTGTATATTTGCAGATAGATTGGAAAGCAGTTTCTCAAAACAGGGAGACAGTTTCAACAGAGATCTAAGCAACAATTAATAGTACAAACTCTAAAACCAAAAAAATATACTCAGCTCTGTATATTTGCATATAGCTTGGAAAGCAGTCTCAGGGAACAGGGAGACAACAGTTTCAACAGAGATCTAAGCAACAATTAACAGTACAAACTCTAAAACCAAAAAAAATAAACTCAGCTCTGCATATTTGCAGATAGATTGGAAAGCAGTCTCTCAGAACAGTGGGACAGTTTCTGCTTTCAAACAAGTCAGACCAAAAAGTACACAATGAGGAACCTTGTTTGCAGACAGAAACGCCTCCGAGTCAAAAAGCTTCTTAACGCTTTTATTTTGAACAAACCAAAAGAGCGTTTTCGCCACAGACCACTGCAGCTTCTTCAGAGAACAAGTTAGACAAAAAACACTCACTTTAAAAATACTACATCAGGAAATGCCATATTCCTGTTTCCTGTTACCGAACAGTTGTATTTAAAAACACATACAAAGTGCTAAAAAGTTAAAGGCATCCCACATTTAAAATCATTTTTAAAAGTAGCACACAACAATAAGAAATGGATTCAATTATATGAAAAAAGATCTCAGCGACTTAACAATAATATAGATGACAAAAAACAGATGTCATTACTATTTACAATAAACTACTATACAAAACATGTAAGTAGATCTAACGAAAAGTATACTCTGATACTCTCTTAAAACATTAAAAACAAATTTACCTTATATGAGGTGTGTATAAGGGATAAATACTGCTCATATTTGCTCAGGCTTAGTTTATTAAACATTCTGTTTGTGCTGTAACCATGCAGGACTAAGGAAAAAAGGAGAAAGAAGAAGGGGGGGGGGGAGGGGAAAGAAAAGGAAGGGGAAAAATATCCTTTGCCCTGCGGAAAACACGTGCGACCTAAAAGATTCAGCACGTGAGAATCCATTGTGTCTTCCTACTAAGACCACTAAGACT
>NW_025049870.1:0-13962 GCF_019279795.1 Protopterus annectens
ACCAGCCTTGCTGTGATCTTTTGCCTCTCCCCTAAAACAACAAATGCAAGCAGTTATTTTGCCCTGATCCTTCCATAATAGGGTAGTCACAGAGGATGCTGTCACTCCAAGATTGGCCCACTGGCTTCCTTTATGCCTTTCTGCAGTTCTTCTGATCACCATATTTCTACAGAAAGCTGCCATTTGGAGAGCAAAGTAATCCTGTTGCACCCTCACTGGCCTCTGGGGTAAAAGATTTTGTTTTCTCTTCCTTTGGCCTAACTTGATTCATCAGCAATGGATCCTGGATCCAATTCCACACCTCCTGTCTCACCCAACAGGTGTGGCCCATCTGACCTTATCCAGTCTCAGGCTGACTGGCTGGCTTCTCCACTTCCACTAATAGCCAAACTATGCTCTTTTCCCTGGTCCGACACATCCTCTTATCTTCCCATAAGCCATCCACTCAAAAACTATATTCTGGTAAGTGGAAAATATTTTCATGCTGGGCCCGTTAGACTGACATAGACCAATGTTAAGTTGTCTATCTCGCCTTCATTCTTGCTGGATGGGTTCGGAGCCGACCTCGGCTCCGACTCGGCCACTCTAAAAGCTCGAGAGTTGGTTCCACCGGCTCGAGGCTCCCCTATATACCACAATGCTAGGTGTGAGTTACCTCAGATCTCGTTTGCCGCTACAGCGATCGAGGTGTGTTTTCTACTGGCTCCAGGTTAGTGAAAGTTTAAACTAGTTTAAAATTCTTTAAATTTAGGCTAGTTAGTGTAAAATTCTTCCCACTTAGTGTAGTGGACTTGTTTATCCTCTTACTATCTTTCCAGCCTCCTCCTTTTATAAAAGTTAAGAACACTTGAGTTCTTCCCTAAGGCCTTTCGGCCCCTTCCTTCCCTTTCCATAGAAGTGTGTATGTGTTACTTAGGGATTTTATTAACTTACCTTTAGTTTTAAATAATTTCCTTTAATCCTATCAGTGTAATCTGTGTGTGTGTGTTTTTGTGTGTGATTACACTTCAGGTTCCTTGAGTATGTCCAGGATACAAAGAACCAGGCTTCAAGAAGTGTGACCGTGCTGTCAGAAAATGTCTCTGACAGACGGTCACACTTCTTGTGTGTACTGCCTGGGACTCCACACTGCAGGACTCTTGTGCTGTATGCCATGGCTTCCAGCCCCAGAGTCCTGCAGGAGAGAAAAAATAAACTCATTTTGAGGGGTTTATAAGCCTGAAGGTTCCCTTCCTGTGTCTTCTGGGAAACCTTCTAAGACTTCTAGGACCTCGGCCCAGCTTCAGAGTCGAGGCCTAAGGCTTTGAAGTTTACTGCTTCATCGGCTCCAGCTGGAGACGATGAGTCCCAGGACTGCTGTTTCAGTGGTTTTCGGCTCCGCGGAGCCGAGGCATTAGAGAAACATGGGTCGGCCCGATCATACCATCGGAGCCGACATCTAGAAAGAGATCGAGGTCACCGCCCTTGGCTCCGTTCATTCGCCCAGCCTCCCCTGCTGTCTGAACGGAGCCATAGATCTCACTCCTCCAGGTCATCGATGAGGCTATCAGATCACCGACCTCCAGAGGGTAGTGAGTAGACTTCTTGAAGTCCGAGGCACTGGCCCAAATGCTCCAGAGTCCGACTCACAGTCGATGCCCAGCTTGTTCCACCAATATTCCTCCTCCGACTCCTTTGAGCTCGAGCCGGGCGCCCGGAACCGAGACTGTGGTAGCCTCTGGGCCGACACATTTGTCTTCGCCCGCGTCGGCCCGATTTCTTCCTTTGAAGAATCTCGCGCCAGGCTTCCCTGCGTCGGCTCGAGGGTGAGGCATCGGACCCTTGTCCGACCCCCTCTCCCTCTCAGTGCTTGGCGCTGGTGAGTTCGGCTCGACATCGCCTGGAGCCATCTCTGTCGGTGCCGAGGGAGGTTCTCAGCTTCTCGGAGCGGGACCTCTGGCTCTACCTGACGGGGGTGCATTCGAGGTCATGCGGAGTGTGTTAAACCTTGTTTGACTCTCAGTCGGCCCGTCCGCCCCTCCCAGCCTCCCGGGTGCCTTTGGTTATGTCAACTCACTCCCTCATCCCCAGACCGCAGAGAGCAAGCTCCTCAAGAATCCCCTGTGGGATCTCATCCTCTTCCGAGGCCTCCTGAATTGGCAGGGGAGCCCCTAGGAAGAGAAAGTGTAAGAGGAAGCACTTAGACTCACCTGAGTCTGTCACCTCTGACACAGATTTAGAGAATCTGAGGGTTCCCACGTTCCCCTTCTGAAGATGTCTCTTTTGAGACATTCTAGAGATCCTGAAACAGAGGGGAAATTGCCCAGCTCCTTAACCCTTCTGGAGGATGAATCTGTGTACCTTGAGGCGCTTGCCTCGCCCTTCCACCTCCTGGGTGCCCCTTGATCCCCTCCATGCAGGTGGTTGCAAGAAGGCCTGGACGGCTCCTGATTCAGTGGACCCTACCCCCAGGAGACCCTCCAAATTTATAACAGCACCAACTGACAAGCAATTCCTCACAAAAGGTGTTTCTGTGGATGCTATGGTGGTAGCTGCCACCAAGAAGGAACTAGCTGATCCTTCGGTGCCTGTCCATCCACCTAACAAGGAATCCAGGTCTATGGACAGGTATGGGAAGCGGATGTTCTCCAGCGACCTTGCAATGCGTTGCTGAACTACCTATGCCATTTTACTCATCTTCAAAGGACTTGATCAAGGAAGCGAGTGATATGTTGAAGGATCCTACAGCCGCGGGTTTTCAGGACAAAATGAACACTCAGCTGGCTACCCTGAACTCCATAGCTAACTCCTCCATGCGCCTCTTTCTTATGGCGCGGCTGATGGAGCGAGCAGGGCCACAGGGACAGGTGTGGCCTCACGCAGGCATGCCTGGATGCGGTTATGTAACTGGACCCTTTAAACGCTCTTTCACTAATTCCCGTTTGATGGATCATCTCTTTTGGTCCTCAAGTGAAAGAAACCTTGACTAGGTGCTGAGACAGATGGCAAGACTCTTCTGCCGCCGGAGTCCGTTTTCTACTCCTTCTAGGCCTTACCCCAAAGGCCAGAAAAGTGGGAAAATGTGGTTCCAGAACAATCTCAAGGGACTTCCTGACGACAAAGTCGGTTCCCCGCCAGAGGCAGAGGGGGAACAACAATGGTAGACGCCGCCCTAGAGGCAGGGGGGTCCGCAGAACCAGGGCAATCGTGAAGTCTTCTCTGATAAGCCCTTTCAGCATCCCTGAGGTTGCCCGACTGCCCACCTTCGGAGGCAGTCGGGGAAGATTGTCACTGTACCCAAAAGCCTGGCTATCCCTGACTCAAGACAAATGGGTACAGTCCATCATTTCCGAGGTTATTCCATTCCTCTTTTCGCATTCCAAACCAATCAAAAAATCCCTTCCAGATGTTCCACCCGCTCAAAGGGATCTTGCAGCTTTGGAAATTTCAAAGCTGCTTGCAAAAAAAGGCAAGAGCAATTCAGCCAGTTCCAGCAGACCAGCAAGGATCCGAATCTACTCCAGGTTCTTTTTAGTTCCAAAGAAAACAGGGACTGGAGACCAATTTTGGATCTCAGTATCTTGAACAAGTCAGTCAAGAAAACAAGATTTCGGATGGTCACGCTGCAGTCCATCCTTCCCCTTTGGGAAAGGAAGCTGGATGTGCTCTATAGATCTTCAGGATGCGCATTATCACATAAATGAAAAGACGCTCCAGAAGATTCCTCCGCTTCAGGCTGGGAACCAGTCATTTTCAATTCAGGGCCCTGCCCTTTGGTCTCACCACTACCCCGGTGTTTACCAAATGCATGGCAGTGGTAGCTTCTCACCTGAGACGACAAAGGATTCCAGGTGTTTCCATATTTGGACGACTGGCTCCTTACAGCTCCTACCAAGCATCTTCTTCTAATGGCCAGGACTACACCTTTCGCACTTGTCGAAATTTAGGTATTTCAATAAATTTGGAAAAGTCTGTTTTGTCGTTCTCTTGTCGCACTATTATTACCTTCATAGGTGCAAATCTAGACACAATCAACATGTCTGCGAGATTAACAGATCAGAGAATAACAGACATACACAAATGGTCTCGCTCCTCTTCAGCAGCAACAGAATCAAAGCCAGGCTAGTTCTGTAACTGTTGGGGATTATGGCGGCCGCCATACCTCTGCTTCCATTAGCCAGGTTCCACATGAGAATCCTTCAATGGATGCTCTTCACGCAATGGTCGTACCAGCAACTTCCAATGTCTCACACCATTATAATCACACAAACATGCAGAAATCATCTTCTGTGGTGGATGTCTTCCCTCAGCTCTTATTGGGAAGACCCTTTGTTCCTTCCCTCCGGTTGCTACTCTGACAACGGACGCCTCCCTGATCGGGTGGGGGGGGCATTATCAGGGCAGAACTGTCCAGGGCACATGGCAACCAGACGAATGCCACTTGCACATAAATATTCTAGAGATGAGAGCAGTGCTTTAGCGTTGTAAGCCCTTCAAGACTCTCTTCCCTTGGGAACGATAGCAATCCAGACGGACAATATGTCTGTAGTGTGGTATATCAACAAACAAGGCAGAACCAGGTCCTACCCCTGTGTCGAGAAGCACTCAGATCGTAAGGCAATGGGCGATTTCTTCTCAGCGTTTCTGATAGCAATACATCCCGGAAGTCCAATCAAATTGGACAAGTTGAGCAGAGCTATCCTCATGCCTCACGAGTGGTCTCTGAAAGACTCTGTAGTGAGAGAAATTTTTCTCAAGTGGGTCAGCCTTGCTGTAATCTTTACTCCCCAAAACAGCAAGTGCAGAGATTATTTCACCCTATTCCCGCTACCAGGCCAACCCAGAGACGCTCTAGTCCAAGCTTTTTTCTTTGGCCCGGGACTTCTGTATGCATTTCCTCCCTTCCCACTAATCTCTCAAGTGATACAGAAAGCTATCGCTCAGAAGGCCTCCTTGATCCTCATTGCTCCTTACTGGCCCCGACAGGTTTGGTTCCCCCTTTCTACATCAGTTTCTGTTGAGCGACCTTGGCATCTGGACCTAGTTCCAGATCTTTTGATCCATCAGTCGGGCCAGTTTCATCGCTCCCTTCCCTCTCTCTCTGAACCTCACTGCTTGGTTCCTCCAATTCCAACTTTAGCCAGGCTTCCTCAAATATCTCACTCTGTTCGAGATATTTTGATAGCTTCCCATAAATCTTCCACTCGAAGATTTATTTGAGGTAGATGGAAACGTTTCGCCTATTGGGCTCAAGGAAGGAAATAGATCCTTTCACTGCTTCCATCCAAATGTTCCTTGATTTTCTAGCTGAACTCTTCCATGCAGGTTCATCTCCTTCTACTCTTAAAGTTCAATTGGCAGCTATTTCTAACTTCATGTGGGCATTTCAGATTCTGCCATCATGTCCCACAAGCTTTGCAAAGCCTTTTGAAGGGAGTTTTTCAACTCAGACCTCCCAAGAAATCCTCCTCCTCCTTGGGACCTAAATTTAGTTCTCAGTTCTTTAATTCTTCCTTCGAACCTGCATCCTCCTGTTCCTTAAAATTACTATCATGGAAGACTCTCTTTCTAGTAGCTATTACTTCAGCTAGAAGAGTTTCAGAACTCATGCACTCAGCTGTCGACCTCCTTATCTGTTGTTCCATATGACAGAGTATCCTACGAACCAACCCGTCAGCTTTTTACTCTGGGGTAAAATAGCCTCCACGGCAACCTAAATCAAAGCATTGACCTCCGGTGTTTTTTCCAGAATATTCTAACAGATCTGAACAAAGATTACATTGGCTAGATGTTCATCGTCAGTTAAGGTACTATTTGATAGAGCAAAACAATTCAGAAAATCTGACCAGCTGTTCGTCTCCTTATGCAGAAGGCAGAAAGGGACTTTCAGTTTCAAAGGTATCATTATCCAGATGGCTAACATCCCTGATTTCCCTTGTGTATGAAATTAGACACCAAAAGCTGCCTAGCAAACCTAAAGCCCATTCTACCAGAGCCTTGGCTACTTCTATAGCCTTCAAGATAGACTGCCTATTGACACCATTTGTGCAGCGGCTACTTGGGCTACTCCTCACATTTTCATTTCTCATTATAAGTTGGATTTAGCCTCTAGACATAGAGCTAAACTTTGGTTCCACTGTTCTCAAGAGTCTGTTTCCGTTAGGCCACCCGGGACAAGGTGCTAGATTTGTCCCATCCAGCAGAATGAAGATAGACAACTTAACATATAGAAGTTATGTTCTTACCATAACGCCCATGTTAGTTGTCTTCTTCTCTTCTTCTTAAGGCCCCACCCTCCTTCCCCCTGGCCTGGACAGACCTAGAGGAGTTTTGATTGTGACCTCTCTTTCTACCACCTCTTTACTTTAGGTATATGCTCTGATGTGCATATTACCTGGTTCAGGATGTAGGTCACCCTTCTCCCTTGTTTATAGAGGTGGACTTTGTTACTAGTTATTTTACTACCATATAGGCAGTGCCTAGCTTATAAAGCGAGATCTGAGGTAACTCATACAACATTGTGGGATATAGGGGGAGCCGGTGGAACCAACTCTCGAGCTTTTAGAGTGGCAGTGGGGCGGCTCCCGAACCCATCCAGCAAGAAGAAGGCGAGAAGAAGACAACTAACATGGAACGTTATGGTAAGAACATAACTTCTATTTTTACAGCTCCTTTACATGCTATTCTTGACTTCTTAACAATGATCTTCAAAGAAGGAGCTGGCTTCTCTATGGTCAGAGTCCAACTAGCAGCCATCTCAAATTTTCATATGGGTTTTGATGGAGTTCCTGTTGCTTCACATAGATTATGCAAAACCTTCTTGAGAGGTACACTACTTCTAAGATCCCTATTCGGAGATCCAACTCCTCCATGGGATCTCAGTTTGGTACTGCAACAACTTAGTCAAGTACCCTTTGAATCTGCAGCAAAATATGATGTTAAGTATATTTCTTGGAAGACAATTTTTCTAGTTGCCATTACTTCCGCCAAGAGAATTTCAGAGATTCAAGTCCTACCTTCAAAATCTCCTTACTTGATTTTTCACAAGGACTGGGTCATGTTATGAACCAGTCCTTCCTTTCTTCCAAAGGTAGTCTCTAAAATGAATATTAATGAATCTATTGACTTGCCAGTTTTCTTTCTTAACTTCACTAACAGATGCGAGTACATTCTTTACTTATTATATCTTTACAGATAGCTTGGATGTTAAGTTGTCTATCTCGCCTTCATTCTTGCTGGATGGGTTCGGAGCCGACCTCGGCTCCGACTCGGCCACTCTAAAGCTCGAGAGTTGGTTCCAATCCCCTGAGGCTCCCTTATATCCCACAATGTTAGGCAATAGTTACCTCAGATCGCGTCTGCCGCTACAGCTTCGAGGTTGGTTATTCTACCGGTTCCTGGTGAGTTTTAGCTTTTCTATAAAAGTTACTCTTTTCCCCTTTTAGTTTAATTATTCTTAAATTAGTGTAGTTCATTGAACTCTATCCCCGAACCTAATTTTTTCCGCTTTCTTGTTAAAAGAACTTTTAGTTCTTCCCTTGGGCCTTAGGCCTTCCTTCCCTAGGAGTGTGTGTGTACTGTACTACTCTTTATTGTACTTTATTTTTAGTATTTTACTAAAGTTTGTAATTTTGACAGGGTATAACTGGTGTGTTTTAGTGTGTGTTTGTGTTCACCAGTTAGGCTATGTCTAAAGAAGCAAAGGTCTCCGGATTCAAGAAGTGTGATGCGTGCTGTCAGAAATGTCTCTGACAGACGCTCACACTCTTGTGTCTATTGTCTGGGGCCTTTGCACCTGCAGGACTCCTGTGCTGTCTGCCATGGCTTCAGCCCCAGGGTCCTGCAGGAAAGAAAAAACAAGCTTATATTGAGAGGCTTGTTGAAGCCTGAGGATTCCCTGTCTGTCTCAACAGGAAGCCCTCCAGGCATCGAGGTCTTCGGCTCCCGGCTTCTGAGCCGAGACCTCAGGTTGTTCAACCTTTGCCTTTATCGGCTCCGGCTGGAGCCGATAAGACTCAGTCCACAGTTTCTGTGGCCTCGGCTCGCCGGAGCCGAGGTTATCGAACCCGGTCGGCTCCGACAAGATCTTCGGAGCCGACAACCAGAAAGAGGTTCAGGGTCACCTTCTCTTGGCTCCGTTCATTCGGCCCAGGATCTCCCCTGCTGTCTGAACGGAGCCAAAGTTCTCATTCCTCTAGGTCATCGAGGCTGTCCGATCATGACCTTCAGAGGGTGGTGAGTCGACTACTCAAGTCTGAGGCACTAGCCCAGATGCTTCAGAGCCCGACTCATCAGTCGGTGCCTGCCCCGTCCATCAACTCTTTCCTCCTCGACTCTCTTGAGTTCGGAGCCGGGTCGTATCGGAACCGAGACTGTGGTCACCTCGGAGCCGAGACAATTGTCTTCGGCCCGCTGCTCCAGCTCGTTTTTCCATGGAGGAATCTCGGCGCCGACTTCCTCGTCGGCTCCGAGGGGTGAGTGGCATCGACCCTTGTCCCACCCCCTCTCCCTCTCGGTGCTTCGGGCGCCAGTGAGTTCGGCTCCGACATCGGCCTCGGAGCCATCACTGTCGGGTGCCGAGGGGGGTCCTTAGCTCTTGGGAGCGGGACCTCTGGCTCTGCCTGACAGGGTGCTTTCGAGGTCATGCGGAGTGTGTTAGAGCCTGGCTCTACTCCACAGTCGGCTCCGTAAGCCCCTCCCTCTATGCTGCCTACAGTTAGTCGACTCACTCCCCTCATCCCGGACCGCAGAAAGCCAACTCCTCCAGGAGCTCCTTTGGGATTTATCCTCTTCCGAGGCCTCTCCTGATTTGGCAGAAGAGCCCCTTGGAAGAGGAAGTGCAAGAGGAAGCACATTGACTCACCTGAGTCTATCACGCCGGACACAGATCTGGATGATTCTGAGGTTCCCCCGTTCCCTTCTGTAGATGACTCATGTGCAGACAGACTGGAGATAGTAAAACAGAGGGGAAATAGGGCAGCCCTCAACCCTTCGGAGGGCGAATCTGTGTATCTTGAGGCGTTTGGCTCTCGTCCTTCCACCTCCTGGGTGTCCCCCCCTTGACCCCCTCATGCAGGTGGTTGCTAAAAGGCATGGACGGCTCTGATTCAGTGGACCCCACTCCCAGGAGACCCTCCAAATTCATCACAGCTCCATCAGACAAGGAATTTTATCAAAAGGAGTCTCTGTGGATGCTATGGTGGTAGCTGCCACAAAGAAGGAACTGGCTGATCCTTCAGTGCCTGTCCATCCACCTAACAAGGAATCTAGGTCCATGGATAGGTACGGAAGCGGATGTTCTCCTCAGCGACATTTTCTATGCTGCTCGCTGAATTACCTGTGCCATTTCACTGCCTTCAGAGGACTTGATCAAAGAAGCGAGTGAAATGCTGAAGGACCCCAGCTACGGGTTTCAAGAGAAAATGAACACGCAGCTAGCTATCCTTAATTCTATTTCCAACTCCTCCATCGCCTCCTCTTATGCGGCCGATGGAGCGAGCAGAGCGCAGGAACAGGGTAGCCTTACGTAGGCACGCCTGGATCGGTTATGCAATTTATGGAACCTTTAAGACGTCTTTCACGAACTCCCTTTTGATGGATCATCTCTGTTTGGTCCACAAGTGAAAGAAACCCTGACTAGGTGCGAGACTGATGGCAAGACCCTTTCTGCGTCGGAGTCCGTTTTTCTACTCCTTCTAGGCCTTACCCCAAAGGCCAGAAGGGGGGAAAGATGTGGTTCCGTAAACAATCTCAAGGGACTCCCGCCTGACGCACAGAGTCGGTTCCCCGCCAGAGGCAGAGGGGAACAACAATGGTAGACGCCGCCCTAGAGGCAGAGGGGGTCCGCAGAACCAGGGCACGAGAAGCGTCCGATAAGCCCTTTCAGCATCCCTGGGTGTTGCCCGACTGCCCATCTTCGAGGCAGTCGGGGAAGATTGTCACTGTACCCAGAAGCCTGGCTATCCTTGACACAAGACAAATGGGTACAGTCCATCATTTCGAAGGTTATTCTATTCCCCTTCTTCGCTTTCCAAATCAGTCAAAAAAATCCTTCCAGATGTTCCACCCGCTCAAAGGGATATAGCAGCTTTGGAAATTTCAAAACTGCTTGCAAAAGAGCTATTCAGCCAGTGCCAGCAGACCAACTAGGATCCGAATCTACTCAAGGTTCTTTTTAGTTCCAAAGAAAACAGGGGACTGGAGACCAATTTTGATCTCAGTATCTTGAACAGATCAGTCAAGAAAACAAGATTTCGATGGTCACGCTGCAATCCATTCTTCCCCTATTGGGAAAAGGAAACTGGATGTGCTCTATAGACCTTCAGGACGCGTACTATCACATAAAATGAACAGACGCCCAGAAGATTCCTCCGCTTCAGGCTGGGCTAAACCAGTCATTTTCAATTCAGGGCCCTGCCCTTTGGTCTCACCACTGCCCCCGGTGTTTACCAAATGCATGGCAGTGGTAGCTTCTCATCTGAGACGACAAGGATTCCAGGTGTTTCCATATTTGGACGACTGGCTCCTCACAGCTCCCACCAAGCATCTCCTTCTGATGGCCAGAGATTACACTTTTCGCCTGTCAAAAACTGGGTATCTCAATAAATTGCGAAAAGTCTGTGTTGTCGCCTTGTCGTACTATTACCTACATAGGCACAAATTTAGATACTGTAAACATGTCTGCAACACTAACGAACCAAAGGATATCAGACATTCAAAATTGGTATCACTACTTCTCAACAACAACAGAGCCAAAGCCAGGTTAGTTCTAAAGGTGTTGGGAATCATGGCAGCGGCCATACCTCTCCTTCCATTGGCCAGATACCACATGCGGATCCTTCAGTGGATGCTTTTTCTCAATGGTCATACCAGGAACTTCCAATGTCTCACACCATTATGATCACGCAAGCATGCAAAACATCTCATGTGGTGGATGTCTTCCAGCTCCCAGCTCCTGTTGGGGAGACCATTTGTTCCACCTCCTCCGGTTGCTACTCTGACAACGGATGCCTCCCTGATCGGGTGGGGGCATTATCAGGGCAGGACAGTCCAGGGCACATGGCAACCAAACGAATGCCACTTGCACATAAATGTTCTGGAGATGAGAGCAGTGCTTTTAGCGTTGCAAGCCCTTCAAGACTCTTCCTTGGGAACGATTGCAATCCAGACAGACAATATGTCTGTAGTGTGGTACATCAACAAACAAGGCGGAACCAGATCATACCCCTGTGTCGAGAAGCACTCAGACTGTGGCAATGGGCGTATTTCTTCTCAGCTTTCTGATAGCAACGCACATCCCCGGAAGTCCAATCACATTGCGGACAAGTTGAGCAGAGCTATTCTCATGCCTCACGAGTGGTCTCTGAAAGACTCTGTAGTGTGAGAGATTTTTCTCAAGTGGGGTCAGCCTTGCTGCGATCTTTGCTACTCCCAAAACAGCAAGTGCAGAGAATACTTCACTCTATTCCCTTTACCAGGCCAACCCAGCAGGGACGCGCTAGTCCAAGTTTGGCCTCGGGACTTCTGTATGCATTTCCTCCTTTCCCCACTGATCTCTCAAGTAATACAGAAAGCTATCAGAAGGCCTCATTGATCCTCATTGCTCCTTACTGGCCCCGCAAGTGTGGTTCCCCTTTCTGCATCGATTTCTTTGAGCGACCGTGGAATCTGGACCTAGTTCCAGATCTTTGATCCATCAGTCGGGCCGTTTCATCGGCCTGCCCCTCCCTCTCTGAACCTCACTGCTTGGTTCCTCCACTTCCAACCGTAGCCAGGCTTCCTCAATTATCTCACTCTGTTAGAGATATTTTGATAGCTTCCCATAAGTCTTCCACTGAAAGATTTATTTGAGTAAGTGGAAACACTTTCATATTGGGCACAAGGAAAGGACATAGATCCTTTTCACCGCCCATCCAACTAGTCCTTGATTTTCTTGCTGAACTCTTCCAGGCAGGTTCATCTCCATCTACTCTTAAGGTTCAATTGGCAGCTATTTCTAATTTCCATGTGGGTATTTCTGAATCTGCCCTAATGTCCCACAAACTCTGCAAAGTTTTTGAAAGGAGTTTTTCTTCTCAGACCTCCTGTAAGAAATCCTCCTTCTCCTTGGGACCTAAATTTAGTTCTTGCTTCTTTGATTCTTTCCCCTTTCGAACCTGCAGCTTCATGTTCCTTAAAGTTATTATCATGGAAAACTCTCTTTCTGGTGGCTATCACATCAGCTAGAAGAATTTCAGAACTTCAAGCACTCAGTTGTCGCTCTCCTTACCTTGTGTTCCATAAGGACAGAGTTTCCTTACTAACTAACCCGCCCTTTTGCCTAAGGTGGTTTCAGCATCAAATCTAAACCAATGCATTGACCTCCCTGTCTTTTCCTTTCTCGGAGTATTCAAATAGGGTCTGAACAAAATTACACTGTCTGGATGTTCATCGTCAATTAAGGTACTACTTGGACAGGACTAAACAATTCAGAAAATCTGATCAGCTGTTTGTCTCCTATGCGAAAGCAGAAAGGGACTTCCAGTTTCAAAGGTATCTTTATCCAGATGGCTAACATCTCTGATTACCCTTGTTTATGAGGATTAGACACTAAAACTGCCTAATAAGCTTCCAAAGCCCATTCCACCAGAGCTTTGGCTACTTCTTTAGCCTTCCAAGACAGACTGCCTATTGACAACTACTTCCAGCAGCGGCCACTTGGGCTACTCCTCACACTTTTGTTTCCCATTATAAGTTGGATTTAGCTTCTAGGCATGAGCCAATTTTGGTTCCACTGTTCTCAGGAGTCTGTCTCATAGGGCCACCCGGGACAAGGTGCTAGGGACGCGGTCCCATCCAGCAAGAATGAAGGCGAGATAGACAGGGTCTCTTAACATATGATGTTATGTTCTTACCATAACGTTCCATGTTAGTTGTCTTCTTCTCGCCTTCTTCTTGCGTCCCACCCTCCTTCCCCCTGGCCTGGACAGACCTAGAGGAGTTGTGATCGTGACCTCTCTTTCTACCACCTCTTTCTTAGCTATATGCCATTATGCATATTTCTTGTTTCAGGATGTAGGTCACCCTTCTTCTTCCTGTTGTTAGAGGTGGATTCTGTTTTTTACAGTTATACTGTTTCTGTTATAAGCTGGGGTTAGCTTACAAACGAGATCTGAGGTAACTATCGCCTAGCATTGTGGGATATAAGGGAGCCCCTTGTCGAGCCGGTGGAACCAACTCTCGAAGCTTTTAGAGTGCCCGAGTCGGAGCCGAGGTCTGCCCCAACCCATCCAGCAAGAAGAAGGCGAGAAGAAGACAACTAACATGGAACGTTATGGTAAGAACATAACTTCTATTTTTTACCTACACAGAACTGACACTGTCAGGAAGTCAGATCAGTTATTTGTTTCCTTCTCTGGCATTAAACTAGGAAAACCTGTCACTGAGATAACATTGTCCAAGTAGCTGACGAACTGTATTTCGTTCATTTATAAATTATACATGATCTTACCAATACCATTACATGCTCATTCAACCAGAGCCATGGCTAGATCTTCAGTTTTTCAGTACAGAGCTTCTATGACCGACATTTGTGCAGCAGCAACTTAGGCTTCTCCCTACACATTTGCGACTCATTGCAAATTGGACCTAATTTCAAGATGTAGAGCTCCATTTGGTTTAATGGTGCTCAGGAATATTCTTCCTTGGGTCCACCAATGATTTTAGGAATTTGGGGACTTTGTCACAAAGGTTGAGGATAGATTGAAAATTGACAACATCAGATAAAGAAGTTATGTACTCACCATAATGTTCCATCTGTGTTGTCCATTTTGATTCTTCCTCAACACCTCTCCCACCAACCCCCTAACCTAAGTCTCCTGGAAGAGGAAGTGTACCTTCTAAACTGGACACTTTTTAGATATAAAGCTCCAGACATGGTCTCATATGCTTATTTCTGCATATCCTTTCCTTCATCTTTCTTTATAGCAAACAAGATCTGAGGTA
>NW_025049871.1:0-9720 GCF_019279795.1 Protopterus annectens
CCCTTTGTAGGGTGGATTGTACCCTACACACCTGCAGAGTTTCAGCCTCTAGCTTTTTCCTCTTGGAGAAAACAACTTTCCAGGGTTATTTTTTTCTCTATGCAGAAACATGCTTGAAATGCATAGGAAAGCTAAAAACAATAAGCGGTCATACTGAAACTGGCAGTTAAGCCAGAACCAGGATTGCCCTACCCTTTGTAGGGTGGATAGTACCCTACACACCTGCAGAGTTTCAGCCTCCTAGCTTTTCCCTCTTGGAGAAAAACAACTTTCCAGGGTTATTTTTGATCCATGCAGAAACATGCTTGAAATGCATAGGGAAAGCTAAAAACAATAAACTGTCATACTGAAACTGGCAGTTAAGCCAGAACCAGGATTGCCCTACCCCTTTGTAGGGTGGATGGTACCCTTCACACCTGCAGAGTTTCAGCCTCCTAGCTTTTTCCCTCTAGGAGAAAAACAACTTTCCACAGGTATTTTTTCTCTATGCAGAAACATGCTTGAAATGCAAAAAGAAAGCTAAAAACAATAAATGGTCATACTGAAACTGGCAGTTAAGCCAGAACCAGGATTGCCCTACCCCTTTGTAGGGTGGATAGTACCCTACACACCTGCAGAGTTTCAGCCTCCTAGCTTTTTCCCTCTTGGAGAAAAACAACTTTCCAGGGTTATTTTTCCTCTATGCAGAAACATGCTTGAAATGCAAAAAGAAAGCTAAAAACAATAAGCGGTCATACTGAAACTGGCAGTTAAGCCAGAACCAGGATTGCCCTACCCCTTTGTAGGGTGGATTGTACCCTACACACCTGCAGAGTTTCAGCCTCCTAGCTTTTTCCCTCTTGGAGAAAAACAACTTTCCAGGGTTATTATTTCTCTATGCAGAAACATGCTTGAAATGCATAGGGAAAGCTAAAAACAATAAACGGTCATACTGAAACTGGCAGTTAAGCCAGAACCAGGATTGCCCTACCCTTTGTAGGGTGGATTGTACCCTACACACCTGCAGAGTTTCAGCCTCCTAGCTTTTTCCCTCTTGGAGAAAAACAACTTTCCAGGGTTATTTCATTCCCTATGCAGAAACATGCTTGAAATGCATAGGGAAAGCTAAAACAATAAGCGGTCATACTGAAACTGGCAGTTAAGCCAGAACCAGGATTGCCCTACCCTTTGTAGGGTGGATTGTACCCTACACACCTGCAGAGTTTCAGCCTCCTAGCTTTTTCCCTCTTGGAGAAAAACAACTTTCCAGGGTTATTTTTTCTCTATGCAGAAACATGCTTGAAATGCATAGGAAAGCTAAAAACAATAAACGGTCATACTGAAACTGGCAGTTAAGCCAGAACCAGGATTGCCCTACCCCTTTGTAGGGTGGATAATACCCTACACACCTGCAGAGTTTCAGCCTCCTAGCTTTTTCCCTCTTGGAGAAAAACAACTTTCCAGGGTTATTTTTTCTCTATGCAGAAACATGCTTGAAATGCATAGGGAAAGCTAAAACAATAAACGGTCATACTGAAACTGGCAGTTAAGCCAGAACCAGGATTGCCCTACCCCTTTGTAGGGTGGATTGTACCCTACACACCTGCAGAGTTTCAGCCTCCTAGCTTTTTCCCTCTTGGAGAAAAACAACTTTCCAGGGTTATTTTTCTCTATGCAGAAACATGCTTGAAATGCATAGGGAAAGCTAAAAACAATAAGCGGTCATACTGAAACTGGCAGTTAAGCCAGAACCAGGATTGCCCTACCCTTTGTAGGGTGGATAGTACCCTACACACCTGCAGAGTTTCAGCCTCCTAGCTTTTTCCCTCTTGGAGAAAAACAACTTTCCAGGGTTATTTTTTCTCTATGCAGAAACATGCTTGAAATGCATAGGAAAGCTAAAAACAATAAACGGTCATACTGAAACTGGCAGTTAAGCCAGAACCAGGATTGCCCTACCCCTTTGTAGGGTGGATAGTACCCTACACACCTGCAGAGTTTCAGCCTCCTAGCTTTTCCCTCTTGGAGAAAAACAACTTTCCAGGGTTATTTTTTCTCTATGCAGAAACATGCTTGAAATGCATAGGAAAGCTAAATACAATAAGCGGTCATACTGAAACTGGCAGTTAAGCCAGAACCAGGATTGCCCTACCCTTTGTAGGGTGGATTGTACCCTACACACCTGCAGAGTTTCAGCCTCCTAGCTTTTCCCTCTTGGAAAAAACAACTTTCCAGGGTTATTTTTTCTCTATGCAGAAACATGCTTGAAATGCATAGGGAAAGCTAAAAACAATAAACGGTCATACTGAAACTGGCAGTTAAGCCAGAACCAGGATTGCCCTACCCTTTGTAGGGTGGATAGTACCCTACACACCTGCAGAGTTTCAGCCTCCTAGCTTTTTCCCTCTTGCAGAAAAACAACTTTCCAGGGTTATTTTTCTCTATGCAGAAACATGCTTGAAATGCATAGGGAAAGCTAAAAACAATAAATGGTCATACTGAAACTGGCAGTTAAGCCAGAACCAGGATTGCCCTACCCTTTGTAGGGTGGATAGTACCCTACACACCTGCAGAGTTTCAGCCTCCTAGCTTTTTCCCTCTTGGAGAAAAACAACTTTCCACAGGTATTTTTTCTCTATGCAGAAACATGCTTGAAATGCATAAAGAAAGCTAAAAACAATAAGCGGTCATACTGAAACTGGCAGTTAAGCCAGAACCAGGATTGCCCTACCCCTTTGTAGGGTGGATTGTACCCTACACACCTGCAGAGTTTCAGCCTCCTAGCTTTTTCCTCTTGGAGAAAAACAACTTTCCAGGGTTATTTTTTCTCTATGCAGAAACATGCTTGAAATGCATAAGAAAGCTAAAACAATAAACGGTCATACTGAAACTGGCAGTTAAGCCAGAACCAGGATTGCCCTACCCCTTTGTAGGGTGGATAATACCCTACACACCTGCAGAGTTTCAGCCTCCTAGCTTTTTCCCTCTTGGAAAAACAACTTTCCAGGGTTATTTTTTCTCTATGCAGAAACATGCTTGAAATGCATAGGGAAAGCTAAAAACAATAAACGGTCATACTGAAACTGGCAGTTAAGCCAGAACCAGGATTGCCCTACCCTTTGTAGGGTGGATAATACCCTACACACCTGCAGAGTTTCAGCCTCCTAGCTTTTTCCCTCTTGGAGAAAAACAACTTTCCAGGGTTATTTTTCTCTATGCAGAAACATGCTTGAAATGCATAGGGAAAGCTAAAAACAATAAGCGGTCATACTGAAACTGGCAGTTAAGCCAGAACCAGGATTGCCCTACCCCTTTGTAGGGTGGATAGTACCCTACACACCTGCAGAGTTTCAGCCTCCTAGCTTTTTCCCTCTTGGAGAAAAACAACTTTCCAGGGTTACTTTTTCTCTATGCAGAAACATGCTTGAAATGCAAAAAGAAAGCTAAAAACAATAAGCGGTCATACTGAAACTGGCAGTTAAGCCAGAACCAGGATTGCCCTACCCCTTTGTAGGGTGGATAGTACCCTACACACCTGCAGAGTTTCAGCCTCCTAGCTTTTTCCCTCTTGGAAAAACAACTTTCCAGGGTTATTATTTCTCTATGCAGAAACATGCTTGAAATGCATAGGAAGCTAAAACAATAAACGGTCATACTGAAACTGGCAGTTAAGCCAGAACCAGGATTGCCCTACCCTTTGTAGGGTGGATAGTACCCTACACACCTGCAGAGTTTCAGCCTCCTAGCTTTTTCCCTCTTGGACAAAGTCAACTTTCCAGGGTTGTTTTTCTCTATGCAGAAACATGCTTGAAATGCATAGGAAAGCTAAAAACAATAAGCGGTCATACTGAAACTGGCAGTTAAGCCAGAACCAGGATTGCCCTACCCCTTTGTAGGGTGGATTGTACCCTACACACCTGCAGAGTTTCAGCCTCCTAGCTTTTTCCCTCTTGGAGAAAAACAACTTTCCACAGGTATTTTTTCTCTATGCAGAAACATGCTTGAAATGCATAGGGAAAGCTAAAACAATAAGCGGTCATACTGAAACTGGCAGTTAAGCCAGAACCAGGATTGCCCTACCCCTTTGTAGGGTGGATTGTACCCTACACACCTGCAGAGTTTCAGCCTCCTAGCTTTTTCCCTCTTGGAAAAACAACTTTCCAGGGGTATTTTTTCTCTATGCAGAAACATGCTTGAAATGCATAGGGAAAGCTAAAAACAATAAACGGTCATACTGAAACTGGCAGTTAAGCCAGAACCAGGATTGCCCTACCCCTTTGTAGGGTGGATTGTACCCTACACACCTGCAGAGTTTCAGCCTCCTAGCTTTTTCCCTCTTGGAGAAAAACAACTTTCCAGGGTTATTTTTTCTCTATGCAGAAACATGCTTGAAATGCATAGGTAAGCCAATATTTATTGAAACATGAAAGAAAATAAAATAAGAAATGAATAAGAAAACAATACATAAAAAACAAGAAAAGAACAAGAAAAGAAACAAACAATGACAAATAATTACAAAATAAAGTTGGCATATCCCCATTTACGTAACCAAAATTTTAACATAACTATTAATTGAGCAACAGGGATAACAACCTTCTGATAAAGAGCTCGACATCTTGCTGACCATAACAAAAACATAATAGAACACAAAACAAAATCTGCAGCCCGAATAGACGGAAGTCAATAAACCCTGTAATCTCCCCATTGACACTTGGCCAAACACAAAGGGTACAAAAAAGGCACCCTAAAATCCGGCGTAAAGTACTCCAAAAGCCACGAATTCTTTGACAAGAAAAAAGAAAATGTAACACAGTCTCCTGTTCCCCGCATCCCATAAAACACAGTTTGTCGCCATCATTAGCAGTATGCAAATGACACCTTAAAGGTAGTCTATTTAAAGACAGCCGCCATAAAAAATCGTGCCACTGGGGCACAGCCTGAAGAAACCTCCGCCTACCCAACAAACCATGAACCTGCAAAGGAGTCAAAGTATCATAAGCATTGATCCAAACAGCAGTGGTCATAACTCGATCATACCAGGCAGTAAAGGGCAAAGCAACATCAAGATCATAAATTTTATACTTCTTGACCACGACCACCACATCCCGAAGTCCCGGGGCCCAGGAGGGAGAAGGTCTTTTACCCAACAACAAGGCTTCCCAAAATCTCGGGTGCATCTGTCTATAAATCTCAGCTATCAAGGAGAACGAATGTGACTGTAGTCTAGAAAAGAGTCTGTGTAGAAATAAAAGTTGCAAAAAAAGAACCGGGTTCTTCAATCCACACCCCCCTTGATCAGATGGAGCATAGACCGTACCCCGAGGAACAGGGTTAAGGCCTGACTTCCAAAAAAAGGAAAAAAATTGTTTGAGAAACCAAGCAACCCATTCCAGGGGAAAAAAATAAACTGAAAAAACATAAAGAAATTTAGCTAAAAAAACAGAATTCAAAAGCAAAGCTTTCTTTTTAAAGGAAAGATGGAAAGTTTGCCAGTAATTCAGTTTTGCCAAAGAAGACGTCAACAACTGCTTGCAACACTGCTTAGTAAAATCTCCTGAACCAAATGGTACTCCCAAGACATGCACTCCGGTCTTAACCACCGGAAAAGAATAATGTACAGCAGACAAATCCCTTCTAGTAGTAAAGAAAAAAGACTTCTTAACATTAACCGTCCAACCAACCAAAAGCAATATTGGCAAAAATTTCTGTAAAAAATAAGTATCCACTAAAACTGGATCTTCCACAAACATAGACAAGTCATCCGCATAAGAAACAATCCGGGGGACCATCACTCCATAGCAGGAAAAAGAATAAGGAGGTAGAAGAACCTGATGCCTAAATGTGAAAATCGCCGCTCCAACCACCAAAGCCAAAAGATAACTGCTCAGAGGACACCCTTGCCGGATCCCATTAAGCATAGGAAGGGGAGTACCCAAGTGACCATTTACCAAAGGAATAACCGTAGAACCCTCGAAAATAGAAGAAAGGCAACACAAAAATTATCTCCAAAACCATAAGAGCGCAAAATAGAAGATAACACCGAGTGGGAGATGTTATCAAAGGCCTGCGTGATGTCACAGGAAAGTACCCCACCTAAAGAACTGGAAGAAAGAGAAAAGATAGATTTGTAGAGATGCAATAAATCCCAGACAGAACGACCAGGGATACCAAAAACCCCCGGGTCTAACAATAAAGACAGCGAAGAAGACAAACGTAACTGCAAAATCTTCATGAAGAGCTTATAATCGGTGTTACATAAGGAAATGGGCCTCCAATTCGCCAATTCCGCCTTATCACCCTTTTTCCATAAGAATTTCACGGCTACTGCAAGAAAAGAAGTATCATTAATACCATGAACTAACCACTCATTAAACAATGTCACCAAAACCCTTAAATGCACCTCAGAAAACTGTAAATAAAAAGAATAAGAAACACCATCTAAACCAGGGACAGAGGAAGGGTTAGAGATGGAACGAACAACATGTTGAACCTCAGAAAATGTAACCTCCTTGTCAATATCAGCCTTATGTGAAACAGGTAAAACAGGTAATTCCCAAAAATATGAAGGATTTGGTTTCCCACCGAACAGTGAAAGCAAATGTTGACGAACAATATTATGCATTCCCTCTAAAGTATTGCACAGGGCTCCCGTACTATCTTTCAAACATAACATGGAAGAGGAACGCTGAACCCTCTTCCTCCCCACATACGGTAAGTATTCCTCGCCTGAGCCCCGTAATGCATGGGCCAGATTAAAAAGCTTCGTCTTAACTCTTTCCAGATTTAACTCATACAAACGTCTGAGAGCTGTAAGGGCAGAAGAAACATCAACATTAGAAACAGCAAGATAAGCATGATATGCATTGGTCGTTGCAGATTTTAACAACTGACTATAATCATGAACATATGCATTATACCTTGACAGTAACTTAATTTTAAAATCCCGCCACCACAATGAAACTGAGTCGTATAAATCCCAAAGGGACATATGGCCCTGCCATAAGTCTTGCCAGATAAGACTCCGAGACTGACACATCTTCACATAACTTCTACCTCTTCTCCAGGTAGGTGCTGTACCAAAACAATAAGACAATAACACATGATCAGTAAAAGGTAGAACACAATAATCAAAATTCGAGCATGCGACTTCTGGGGAATGCCAACAAAAATCAATTAATGTCCGCACTGAACCTTTAAAATATGAAAAAGGTGGAGCAAATCCCAGAGACAGCCCAGCCTGCGACATCAGCTTGTGACACAGTTTTACGTCACATTTGTCTTTCTGAGAAACATCCATCAAGTGGGAATTAAAATCCCCAGCTACAACAACGGGGTAGTCCACCTGCAAGAAAGGTAATAAGAATTTAAAAAGTTTACATCGATCACCCATGTTGACATAAGCATACATAAAGAAGATTCTATAATAATCCAACTGAAACTTAATGTCTAAACACAATAAACGCCCTGGGACCAAATGCATGACATCTAGAACTGTAATATTGGAAGGATTCCAAAGAACCACCATCCCTGAGTGTCTGTCTAAACCATTAGACCACAGTACCTCATATGGACACAAATTCGACCACTGTTCCTGCGCATCTGAAGGCAGCTGACCAACATCCAAAAGACACAGTATATCGAAAGGATAAGTCTGCACCCAATCCGCCACACAAATCCGTTTAGCCACAGATAACAATAAGTTGACATTACAAAATGCAACCAGAAAGCTAGCCATGCTCAATATCCAGAGGATCATCTTTACCCTTCTGCGAAGCCTTAGTCCTGCCTCTAGAAGCCGATCGCCCTTGTCGTCTCCTAACAGATCCACCAGAGGAAGAAGTATCCGACACAGGAGATGACTGAGCAACTTGAGAAACAAGTACCCGAGGCCCTCCTTGAACAGCAACGTCAGTTGAATGAGCAGAAGAACTAGTATTAACAATCAAATTATCTTTAACTGTAGGTATGTCAGTAGTATCCATATCTACATCAGCGTCATCCTGAAGTACAACAGTAGACCGTTGACTATCCTGCAAAGAAGAATGAGATGGTGGAAGGGGGGACACAGGAATCGCAGGATGTGCATCCACAGACGTCATAGGAGCATGGGAAGGACCAGCCACCTGAGATGTATGAAAACCTTGGCTATCCACAGCAATATGCCTACTCTGCTCTTCAGCACCAGCAGGGCTTTGAGAACCTGAAGAATCATCCGTTACATGAGCAGCCACAGGATCGGTATGAACAGAGTCCTCTAATGAAGTGTCCACCAAAGGGCACTGGGACCAATGGTGGGCCTCTCCACAATGAGGACATTTATTAGGACATGCTCTAGAAAAATGAGAAAGCGAACCGCACCTGGTACACTTCTTTGCAGGGCATTCAGAAATGAGGTGGGAGAAATCCCCACAAAAGAAGCAAAAGCGTGGCTGCCCCACATATCTTATCGTGCCTCTATGTCCACCTATGAAACACACACCTGGAAGATGAGTAATGCCTGTATCCGTCACCCCCATGGTGACCCAGACCTCCCATCCACCATCCCATACCCCAGGCAAATCAGGGGAACATGTCTTGACTACACTATGTACTTCAGAACAACGCTGAGACAAATATGACTTAACCATATCTGAAGACATATATATAGTTTTAAAGTGTAACTTCAACTTTTTCTTTAGCTGCACATTCAACTGAGAGATCACATACTGGTTCCATGGAGAAGTAGTTTTGCGTTGCTGAAAGGTAGCAAAAAAGTTTGCTGCAACCAAAGGAAGTTCAAAAAATATCTCAATCAGGTTTTCGTTTGGCCAAGGAATCACCCCAGCCAAATCCAAAAGCTTTAATCCAGCAGGCGCTAATATGTCAGCCCACAAGCTCCTTAATGACATCCTGACATTATTGACTGTTTTAATTTTAATGCATGACTTTTGCACAAACCTCTGCACAGGATTAGAAGTAGAAGCTGCCTGAGAGTATAATTTGCCTGGTTTGGGGATTGCAGAGTCCTCAGGAGCTGTGCAGGCAGTGTTTAAAGGTGGTTGTGCTGTCATGACATTTTCGGCAATAGCGGAGACGGTTTTGGCGCCAATTTTAAAATGCGAATGTACCTTTTTTTCCATAGCGTGTTTAGCGTTATTTTCAGGAAAGTCAGAGGCTTCTACTGCCTCAAAAGGTCTTTTAAACACATTTGGTACCTGGGAAGAAGCTTTAGAAGCTGGCAAAGAAGCAGAAAACGACGTTTTAGATCCCAAAAAAACGGAAGCAGCCATAGAATCGGCTGGCGGCGGAAAATCCATATCTGCAGCACCCCAGTCCAGGATAGCAGCTGTCTGCACCTTTCCAACATCCTTTTCCTCCATATCTACCACAGAATCCGATGAAACATCAGCCAAAGAGAAAGAATTCACGATTTGCATCTCAGGTGAAGCCATTCCAATAACAGGAGCAGAGGAAACAGGAGCAGTCTCCTCACCAACGTTCTGTTGCAGTGCTGCAGACCCCACCCCCTCCATTGAGGGAAGTGAGGTCATACTGAAACAGGCAGTTAAGCCAGAACCAGGATTGCCCTACCGCTTTGTAGGGTGGATAGTACCCTACACACCTGCAGAGTTTCAGCCTCCTAGCTTTTTCCCTCTTGGAGAAAACAACTTTCCAGGGTTATTCTTTCTCTATGCAGAAACATGCTTGAAATGCATAGGAAAGCTAAAACAATAAACGGTCATACTGAAACTGGCAGTTAAG
>NW_025049872.1:0-14825 GCF_019279795.1 Protopterus annectens
GCCAAAACATGGTGCTAATTGTACTTAATAATTTGCTTTCTGAAGCCAGACTAGTATCATCACAGGATCGTTTTGGCTAATATTGTCTGTGGTTTCTTCTTTAGGAAAGAACTAGCTTTGTCTTGTATTCTGTGCCCATCTTGATTTAAAAAACCTTTTTTGCTATCAATTTTGGGCTCCCTCATCACTGATAGCCAAGCAAAGTTGATCCACATACTTTACCAGAGATGGATTTTCCCCTCTGACTCTCTGGCATCTTCTCACATTAGTCTGACTTCAAGAAACTCCCAGTGAAGAAAATTTCTAGTCAACTACTGAAATAATAAAATATCTCATTGTGTCCCTCCTTTCTCAAGGGAAGGTCCCTCAGGTACAGAATCAGTCAACTCAATAGGACTTCTTTCTAAAGTGTCACTCCAACTTTCACCATCCTGCCAACATCTTCTTTGGTTGACATCCTAAGCCACCTCTTCTAGTAGTGATGCACTCCTCATGACAACGCCTTCTTTTGAGATTTCCATCCCTCAGTTTTATTTCTGTGAGGCGACCCTTTTCTTTACTTTACTAGCTAAGATATCAGCAATTATCAACCAGTGGAACTGGATATGTCCCAGTTATCTTCAAATCACTGCAACCAGAACTGCAGGGTAGGCGACTTATGAAATGATAATACCAAAGTCCAGCTTTCCACAAGTAAACGCTGACACCACGTAGTAAAAATCAAAATAATACTCTTAACAAAATAACGAGTGCAGCAGAAGTAAGATAAAACACAAAAGTTTAATTCCAAGTGGGTGTGCACAAACGGATGAGCGCTTTCACAAATAATGTTTCTTCAGATCCTTCTAGCAACCCCATAAGTATACTCCTTATATAGTAGTTCCAATTAAGTAATTAAATAATTAGTCAACTGGTACTCATCCATTAACATATATGAAGTATAAGTAGGCAAAACAAATATATATCTCTCTCTCTCAAGTCACATTAATAAAGAGAGCATTTCCAAGTGTATATAAAACATATAAAAACATACATATAAAGTATTAGTTAAAAACTGTATATACAGGTAATGTGTAAAGAGTAAAGTCAACATCCAGACATACATTTATGCCTCATAAAATAAACTGAACATCGAAGTTATTATAAACTGCACCAGTATACATATATATATATATATAAAATATATACAATATATAATATAATATGTGCAGTCAATGTCCATATAAATCCTTGCAAATATGTAAAAAGTAATGACAGAGTCATGAGATGCAATTATTTAATATTTCTGCGCTGCCTCAACTTGGGTTTAATGGATGCCCTATCATTTAAGCCATGGCCCCTATCTGCCTTGAGTGTAATAATCCAGTCAGTCTCCTTTGCTTCAGTGTGGTTCATGATATCGCCCCCTCTTATATTAATATTGATGATCTCTAGTACCTTAAATAGGAAGGTGTGATTTTCATTATTAGAAGACGCATGTCTTGCAAGAGCATTGTAAGGAGTACCTTTTCTAATATGATAAACATGTTCCCTCATTCTGTCTCTTAATGGACGGTTAGTTTTCCCAACATAGAAACTCGGGCAGGCTTGGCAGGTAGCTAAGTACACCACATTTGGTGTCATACAGTTGGCATCTGCCCTGATAGAGAATGTGACATGTTCATCTGGATGTATAAAGACATTGCTACTGTCTATATATGAACAAAATTACAATGATTACATGGTTTAGTGTAACCATTATTCATCACAGTTTTGTCAAATCTGGGATGGCATAATAGTCGTTCAGATTATTTTATTCTTGTAAAGGAAGCTGGGTGTTTCACCCACAATGTATTTCAAATCATTATCCACAAGGAGAATATCCCAATGCCTATTGATAATTTCCTTCACATTATATAGGTCAGAGGTGAAATAAGTGGAAAATTTGACAGTTGTACATATTGGACGGTCTTGAAAAACATGCTGTTGGTTTCTGGGTCCAAAATAAGGTAGGCCTGTTGTGAGACGTAGGTTCTCTACCTCTTCTAGATATGAAGTGACCTCATCATTATTATAGCCACGGGCTAGTAGCCTATTTCTAAGATTAACCAACTCCTGGGAAAAAACACTATCAGTTGGATTGAGTCTAGAAGCTCTAATAGCCTGCCCTTTCATAATGTTCTTAAACATGAAGGGTGGGTGCATGCTTGACCTTAGTAATAAAGAGTTACGATGGCAAACCTTACGGTGGACACCTGTATTAATCAGATTGTCCGGTAATTTCTCAATATATAAATCTAGAAACTCAATCCTGTGTGTAGAATAGTTCATCGTGAAGACAAGAAACGTTGTCAAACTATTCATAGTTGCTAACATTACCTGCAACTGTGATATTGTTCCATTCCAGAGAACAAAGAGGTCATCAACAAACCTTCTATAAAAAACAACATGTCTACAGAATAAATCATTTTTAAACAGAATATGTTCCTCCCAATGGGCAAGGAACATGTTAGCTATAACTATTGGCACAAGGTGTGCCCATAGCTACGCCATCTCTTTGCCTATAGACATAATCCTGAAACATGAAAAAATTGTTTTCCAAAACCAATTCCAAGAAGTGTACCACTAAATCCACCAACACTGGTGTATAAGTACTGTGTGCTTGCAGATAATGTGAAATATAGTCCAATCCTAAATCATTTGGAATCACAGTGAACAGGGATTGAACATCAAATGTAACAGAAATGTAATTACAAACCATCTCTGAGGTGCCAATACATTCATACAAGTCAATTAAGAACTGCTTGGAATCCTTTAGCACTGTAACATTATCATTCAAGATATGTCTCAGATGTTTCTCTACAAATACTGAAAGATGCTCAGTGACCCATCCACGACCGGAGACTATCGGTCTCATGGGTGGATTCACTTCATTTTTATGAATTTTAGGGAGACCTTGTATAACCGGTATAACAGGTTTCTGAATCGTGAGATAGTCATATAGCTCCCTATCTATCAGTTTACTGCTAAATATGTCATAAAGTGTATTACTGATATATTTAATAACAGATTGAACATCATCAATAGAAGTAGGTTCATAAAATGTATCTTGTAGCATCAGGGTCATAGCCTCAACATAAAAGGGCATGTCCATGACAACCACCTTACCACCCTTGTCAGCTGGTCTGATAATTATGGTGGGGTCATTCTGCAATCTATTAAGGCATTATGCGTTCCTGAAAGGATAGATTGTCCCTCTGTCTCTGCTTATTTATTCTAGGATTACTATTATAGTAGTTATATAATTCATCTTCAGTGAGTCTGGAGAAGGCTTCAACCAGAGGATGGTGTGTGGGTACATAGTCACTCAAGTTCTTAAAAATAAAACCCCTAGTTTGAGGGGAGTCTTCTTTAAAATCATGATACATGAGTTTGAGCATAACGTTCCTACAGAATAGTTTCAAGTCCATAATGGTGTCAGTTAACCTGCTGCGCCTACTGGGAATGAAATTTAAACCCTTATTCAGAAGTTTAACATCATTGCTTGTCAGGTTAATATGAGATAAATTGTGTACTAGTTCTTGTTGTTCCACATTTTCTTTAATGTCTGGTGAGGGGCAAACTCCCCTGATAATTTCCTCTTCTGCCTGCCCCGGCTCATGGAGCGCGATCTGTGAGGACCCTTCTCCAGGCGTACGGGTAGGGGAAAAGTTAAATCCAAATTCATCGATTTATTATTAGAGGCAGTCTCAGTCCCAGTTTTCACTATCTTGGGTCTAACAACGGCTTCTGAGCCTCCTTTAGTAGTGGTATGTCCGTGTTTGACCACATGTATTTCAGGGTAGAGGTTGCTCTCTGGGCAAGCACTTGGATGAATGATATGAATGACATCACCAGAGTCATTACAATTGTTAACATTGGTCTTATCAACAGTTGAAACAGCATCATCATTACATTCAATATCATGAATGAGTTCTCCATCACTGAGACCTCTAGGAAGGGCAACATCACTGGTATATGTATGGGTATTGCCTGATTCTATGTTTCCATTTGTACCAACCAAAACCTGATCACAGGTAGAAAATGAGTTAATATGTCCCTCATCCCTCCTGGAACCAACGACAAGACGCTGGTCCCTGTGGACTGACGTGGGAGGTATGTGGGAACCTGGTGCAGTCCTGGGCCAAAGGAACACATTACCCAGTTTAAAATCATTGAGGTCCCTAGTTGCTTTGTGTCGTTTCTTAACAGCAACTTTCTCTCATATGCTAAAATACAGTCAAGCAGATTCTCAAACAATGGTAGAACTACTTTATCAGGAAAGCTTCCAAAAAGAATCTCTTGTTTATTCTTAATGCACTCTATTAATCTGATCTCCTCAGGGTGAAAAAAGTCAATCAATAACTGTAAATATTTGTAGCTCACCTCAATGTTAATGCGCTGCCATTGCGCAAGTAAGTCCGGATATTCCTTACCCTGATTAGGCATAGTAAACACCCTCAAGCCTCGAGGCACGATGTGGTGCTCTAAGCAAAACTTAAAGTGTATACGTTGTGTTTGAAGCCTTTTAAGCTTCATAAAATCCTTCTCTATTTCATCGAGCATAGCGTGCAGTCTCTCCGAATCAATAGTCGATTCGATGACGTCATCAGTGACAGTCGCGCAGTCAAGGAACAAGGAAGCACTGCTAGTTTCATTTAGATACCTCCGAAAACGTGTCTGTAGAGCTGCCGTCCCTCGGTCTTCACTTCTTGGGACGTAATCCAATTCGATGTTAGCCATAGAGGTAGAAAGAATCAAATCTTACTCTTGTGGAAGGTGAGATAAAAATAAACCGATAATACCAAATGAAATGACTTATGAAATGAGTTCCATTTTTCTGAGTTATTGTTATGCCAGTATCTATGGTATTGTTTTAGCAAAACATTCTTCATAAAACTCATAGTAAACTTTAAAAAGCATTTCATTGATTTTGGTACCATGAATTAAATAAGCATTACATAAAAGCCATAAAACTTTGTTAAGTTTAGTAGAGCCATTATGGAGCATTCCGGCTCTGTGGATTAATATGTTTTCCAAAAAGTGACAGGTTGCATTGACTGAAAGCAACAATTTAGTATGCAAAATTAATAAAATGAATTAGTTAACTTCTGCAATTCCTGACTGCCTTACATTGGCACTTCATCTTCTGTTTACCTCATCTTCCAGTCTCTCCTTCACCACACAAAGATCTTCTCTTAACTAAACAAGCTGCTTATCTTGTTTGATGATCTGTTTCTGAAGTGTGTCTTGCATTTCTGACATCTCTGCTATTAAAAGATTTCAGTCTCTTCTATTGCTTTCCTGACCATTTTTGGAGCTCTTGTGTTTGTAGACACACTCTAGAATCTGCAACATTATGTCTATTATGTATCTATCAAAGAGAATGTCTATTGATTTAACTATCTGATTGAGAATGTCTGCATTCTCTTTTGTTAATCAATGGGTATATGAGACTTCACTAAACTAATTATAAACAAAAGTATGACAGAACATAAAGGAGCTCAGAAAATTGTACCCCGTCATGATAGACATCCATAAATAATAAAAGATTGAACTAACATCCCTTTTGACCTGGTCAAGTATGTAAGCCAGCAATCTCTACACCTTGTTATCAATTGATAGGGTACATTAATGTCTGAAACCATGCCAATGCCTATTAGTGATTTAGATATAAATCTTAAGTCCATTTAGATATAAAAAGTATAGGCATTTGTTGCAGGATACAATTCTCTTCATTTTACCCCCGGAATCTTAGTTTATTCTATAGGTTTTGAGATACTTTTTTACATTTTGAGGCTCTGTCTCTACTTATAAGGATTCTGTCATGGAAATAATCTAGTGAAATGTTAAAGCCTCCCCTAAAAATTACTCAATATTGATCTAATGGAATATGCTCTGTCAAATCATCTATTTCCCTTATGGAACTTAGCAGATTCAGTTACTTTACAATTAATCCAAAAGATCTGTTTTTGTGATCATTAAAGTCTAACTATACACATGGAAATTTACCAAAATAATGGCAAAAAGGGAAATGAATGGATATAAAATGCTGTATAGAAGTAAACTGATTGAAGAAAGAATGGCCCACAAAATATGACACAAAAAAGAGGAGTCAGCAAGAAAAAAATGCATTATAAATAAAACATAGCAGAAGAATAAATTTCTTCTCTAAAAAAGCAAAGTTTAAAAAAGTCTCAAAGAGAAAGGCAGGCAGAGATAACTTCTCCTTTGTCTGCTCCAGTGCATTGCACTGATATACTGTACAAGCATGTGGACATATGTATCTTACGCATGCTCAGTATGTCACTAAGGAGCAGAACAAACAAAATAACATTAGTGCTGCTGTACAATTAAATTATTTAGGAAAGCCAAGTGACTTCTATCTGAAATAATGTTATTGTATAATACCGGTAATATACTCCTGGAAGCAGGTATGACAGTATCAACAATATTGACAAGATGCAACTTTGATCTGCTCCAAGGTAGATGAATATCTCTACTTCCCATCTACAATCATGGAGCATTGAAATGTCATGCACCATTTCCACAATATTACCAACTTCCCTCATGTCCTTAGTGCAATAGACTGTGCTCACATCCCTTTTAAACCCCCCGTGGGACCCAAAGCAGAAATGTGCATAAACAGAAAGATTTGGCCATCACTGAACTGTCAGATGGTGTGCTCAGCAGATGGCAGCATAATGGATATCATGGTGACACAACTTGGTAGTGCCCACAATGCTGCTCTATGAAGAGAAAGTGGTCTGAGGATTGCTTTTCAGCATGGGAAATACCTGAGGGTCTGCTACTGGGTAAGCACAGGAACACAGCCAGGACATAAGCAGAATACATCTCTGTCAAAAGCATGCATAATGGCAACATATGTGTTATCTCCCCCCACCAACAAATGACTGCAGGTATCCACTCCAGCCACGGATAATGGCACCATACAGTGCATCCTGCTGAGGAGGCATACAATAGAGCATGCCCAGCAACATGAAACACCACTGAGCATGATTTTAGTATGCTGAAAGCCAGATTCAGATATCTGGACACATCTGGAATACACTGCAATACACACCTGAAAAAGTGTCATAGATCACTACTGTGTGCACCATGCTTTACAACATGTTAACAACCACAGATGGGGTTTACCAGACACTGATATTGGTGACCTACCCCAAGATATCCAGATGTCTGAAAATGGCATATAACAGCTTTCAGAGGAGGATCAGGAGGACACAGGGTGGAGAAGAAGCAGGTGTGGGTGATGAAGGATGCAACGAAACATCCAAGCTCAGGCAACACAGCAGCAACTTGACACACATCTTTAATTGATGACAAGCCACACATACATAGGTATACAGAGTAAACAGTGATGTTCATGTGTTGCTGAAAAATATCAGCACATATTGAATGCAATGAAAATGACCCACAAGATGCATACACTGAACACCATACATAACATTATTATAACATATAACAGTATGATTATAAACAAAACAGTAATTAGGGGAACCATCAAGTCAGGCCACAAGGGATACAGGTATGCATACAGAGTCATAGTGGTGCTTTTGTGAATGGCAGAAAACAAGAGAAATTGTAATGCAAACTCCATCCCTATCTGTCCATTATCATATTGTGCAAGCATGAAAGCAAGTCATCACATATTGCATTACTTTCACCAACATCACTATTAATATATGTCATTGTAAATGAGGGAATAATTATCAATAAGGGAATTTAGCCAACTATGTAAGCAAAATAGCAGAATTGTGTGTCATTAAACCTCATAACAACCACATAAAGATGAAATTGTCAGTGGTTTGCAAAGCATTGATCATTGCCACAGAGTCAGAATGACATTACAGGACATGCATTGGATCAACCATCAGTGTTATTCTAATGCAGCTAGGGTGCCCATGCTAGTGGCTCCCATCATGGTGCTGGTTAGCCCTGCCATGTCTGGAAACACTCAGCCTACATTGTTCTACCAAGGAGTTTGACATGGTGACACCAGCATGTAGTGATACACTGTGGGAAGGAACATGGCTGTGAGCTGACTGTCTGGCCATGACTGCTGGGAACACAGTGGATTGGCCAATAGCAGATATGTGTGCACATTTCAGCAGAGACATCAATGTCCAATGGGCAACTGTGGGTCTAATTATAGGGTTCCTGCTTTCCCATGTGGTAGATGGCTAAGCACAGTCAGGGCATGCAACACCTGGTTAGTACTATGGCACTGTTGTAGTACTGCTATAACCAGGCTGTCAGTGGAGCATACCATAGATAACATACTGCAATGCTATGCAGCCAATGGCCCCATGACCTACCCGTGTCTGTGCTCCTTACCTTCATGCAACATGCAACACACACAGCTGGTATGTAACATGATCTGTGGAATGGGCAGTTGAACAAATGTCAGATCCTTGATGACACTGAGAATGTTTATTCACCTGTAGTAGTAGACGGATTCCCTCTGACAGGCCACCATGAACACCAGCTACACACCCATGTGTACTGCACCAGGCAGTATTGCTCTGTCATAGGGAAAAGTCAACATCACCAGGAGAATCAACATGGGATATTGGTGCACAGGCATCAACCTGTCCAACATCTGATGTCCAAACAACATCAGAATGGCTCAATATGTTTTCTTCCATGTCTAAGGCTACAGCCTGATCCACATCACTGTCAACATCTGGGCCAGACTGTATCATCAAATATGAGCCTTGTGTGCCATGGGCCATGCTAGCACAGTGAGGCACATGAGACAGGCTAATCGAGGAGGCAGTCTGTAAGCATGCTACAAAAAGAGGAAAAAGTACACAGGCCAGATACAGTGACATAAATTACATGGTACAGCTCAGTACTAACATATGGGACAACTATATGACTACTGTGTTAGTGAAGCTAAGGACTCATCAGGGCATTGTGTCTGGGAATGACTCACAGAACCTGTATAACAGGGAGATGACTGTTCCATTGCATTTACACCATACATGTGACATATGTGAGCAAGAACTAAATAAGATACTCCTGACATATTCTTGTGGAAATCCACTGCTGGATGTTAGGGATGAAATGCATCTGCTGTTAGGAAATAAAGACATTCAGACAGTATTAGTAAGCATATACTCATTATCATGTACCATTCCAAAAAAAGTATAATACGCAGTAGGTAATATACACACACACACACACACACACACACACACACACACACACACACACACACACACACACACACACACACACACACACACGCACACACATACTGGTAGGTCAAGGCTGATGTTCAGATGGCAATTGCCCTATGCAGGTGTAGAAGAACACAGTATTAATGGAAAGCACTGATAGGGTTATCAAGACTGACATGTATAAAACAGAGAAAATATCATCCCAATTACATCCTCCCTGTGTGGTGAGTTTCTCATCTGTCATAATGCTGATCCTGTAGTAGGAAAAACAAAACAAAGGACAAAATGTGAGTATGCAAAATAGTCATGAATGCAAGCAGAAGTGCATGATGAAATACGGACCACACTAACAGGATATAGAGACACTCATGTGACATACTGTGTACATGGTTTTCAAATGTACCTGTGTATGGAAAACAGAGGTATGAATATCATATATCACAGGTGTGCTATATAGTGATGCAGCCTATAAACATGGTGGAAGACCACACTTCATCTTTCCTTAGGTGCACCTGCATGGCCCATGTCTCATAATGATGTATCTATTGGTAGCAATGGCAGGGATACATCAACATGTCAGTATACATCATTATCATGACAGCCATCAGAGACAATAACAGCTATTAGTCACAGTAACAGTATATGAGTCACTCACCTGGCATATGCTGCTGCTGTGCAGATGTTTATACCCCTGTGCAAATGAATAAAGACAACCTTGTGCATGTTGCTGGAAGTGTAATCTATGTACCACATTTATACAATAACATGCCATTGCACTTGCATTGAGTATCATCAGGATGTGTGCCCCCAATGTTCAAGGCACAGTTCTGCTGCTGGACACAAAAATACCAGTACATGAATATACAATAAATAATGGTATGTAATGAGGTATTGTATATGCAACAATATTCTGAAAAGTATGACGGGCATGGATGTCCTGGAACACCAGCTTCTACACCTCCACTGGGTATATGGTGATCAAAACTGTTGTTATGCAGGGATGCCATGAACACTGTGAGCTCATCCAGGAGAGTGAATAGTGGACTGTCACAGATGGCATTCTTTGACTTCTTATCATGTTGGCTGCACATAAGATCATGTCAGAACATTGCTGCCGACAGGCCTCCTGGGATCCGTTGTGATCTCTCGCAGCATTTATTATATTTTTCATGTCTGTCCATGCCTCATTCTGACACACACACAGTATTTCCTATCCATCCAAGGAGACTGTGCCCATGATGATGCAAGGCACTGATGATGATATCATTTTCTCAGGGAGAGAATTTGTCACCTCTACTTCAGTTTGTCATCTGGAAGACAGTGATATGCACATGGTATAATTTTTATGTGGGCCAACAACTGGACATGACAATGTTGTAAGGATATGTCAAGTGACCTGCTGTCAGTCCATGTGCAATGCAAAGTTATATAAAATAGTCCCTGTCAAGTATAGTACTGTTACATATAAAAGAACATAAGTGATATAAAAACAACTTCTGATTATGTAACAACTTCATCACTTTCAATAATTGTACAGGTCATATGTGGGATTTCAACCCATTACAATGGGCATCACAACAATGAAAGGACAATCACGCAACCATCATGCTACAGGCACAGCATGATATATAAGGATCTCACACACTAACATGCACATCTACCCATAGTGGCTATGTGTAAACTGATAATGTTAGTTGGCTGTAGAACACAGCTGCAGTCAGTAAGTCACATTGTAATAATGAAAGTTAATGTCAATTTACAGAATGCAACAAGATACTATTAAGAAAACCTGTAGAAAACAAGCAGTCATAGTAGTATGAACTGTTATTTATGAATACCAACATATCAGCACAATTAACAGTGAGCAGGCAATGCCATCCCCCATTTTATCTGCATGGGGTGAAATGCATTAACAACTATAATTATTATAAGAAAGTATCTCTACACGTTATAGAAACCCTCAGAAAGTCTCCTTATCCATAGCCTGTTTTTTTGGTTAATTTTTTGAGTTATTTATAGCACTTTTATTGTCTGCTGCATACTTTTCTAGCTGGTTTCATGGTGTGTGAGGTAGTAACTGGACATTTTCTATAATTGCTAAGCATCTGTTTGGGTTTGTTTGTTCTAATTTCCTGCCAAGGAGTGCATCATATAACTTAATTGCTTGCAGTTAAAAGCATTCTCTAGAATCTCCTTGCTCCTTTATCTGTTTAAAACTTTCATTTAAAGGCTCACTGCTGCTTTTCTGCTGTGATAAACATTTCTGCAGTTTTTTTCTAAATAAGTAGTGTAAGTAGTTGTAGCATTGTCAATATTCAGGCTTGTGTTTTGGGCCTAATTGTTTGTTGGTAGAGGCTGGGGGTCTGAGCACATGTTCACAGCCATCTTGGTTTAGCCAAAGCCAGTCTTGAATTTCAGTGAGAGTGAAGTGTTTATAGTCATTGGTACATTAGGGAAACCTGGACTATGGCGTGGAGTAAGCACCTCATTGGTTCTTTCAAGCTTTTTTTAAAGTTGTTTCAGGTTTCAACTTTCTGTTACTTAAGAAGTTAACTTGTGAGTGTTTCTGCCATTTCACACTGAGCTAATCAGAGGAAGGGCACTGAGCAAACTGATCTGAGATCTAAAACATTAAGTATACTGTTTTTTTACTTATTTTTATGAGTTATTTATAGCACTTTTATTGTCTGCTGCATACTTTTCTAGCTAGCTTCACTGTGTGGGAGGTATTAACTGGAAATTTTCTACAATTGTTAAGCATCTGTTTGGTTTGTTTGTTCTGATTTCCTGCCAATTAGTGTATCATATAACTTAATTGTCTGCAGTTAAAAGCATTCTCTAGAATCTTCTTGCTCTTTAATCTGTTTAAAAGGTTCATTTAAAGGTTCACTGCTGCTTTTCTGCTGTGATAAACATTTCTGCAGTTTTTTTCTACCTAAGCAGTGTGGGTAGTTGTAGCACTGTCCATATTCAGGCTTGTGAATTTGGCCTATTTGTTTGTTGGTAGAGGCTGGGTGTCTGAGCACATGTTCCAGGCCAACTTTGTTTAGCCAAAGCCAGTCTTACATTTCAGTGAGAGGGAAGTGCTTATGGTCATTGGCAGATTGGTGGTATTTGGACAACGGCTTGGAGTAAGTACCTCATTGGATCTTTCAAGCTTTTTTTAAAGCTGATTCAGGTTTCAACTTTCTCTTACTTAAGACGTTAATTGTGAATGTTTCTGCTATTGCAAACTGAGCTAATCGGAGGAAGAGCACTGAGCAAACAGATCTGTGATATATAACATTAAGCATTTGGTTTTTTGCTTATTTTTACAAGTTATTTATAGCACTTTTATTGCCTGTTGCATACTTTTTAGCTAGTTTCACTGTGTGTGAGGTATTAACTGGAAATTTTCTGCAATTGTTAAGTATCTGTTTGGGTTTGTTTGTACTGATTTCCTGCTAAGAAGTGTATTATATAACTTAATTGTTTGCAGTTAAATGCATTCTCTTGAGTCTCCTTGCTCCTTTATCTGTTTAAAATTTTCGCTTAAAGGTTCACTGCTGCTTTTCTGCTGTGATAAACATTTCTACAGTTTTTTTCTACCTAAGTAGTGTGGGTAGCTATAGCACTGCCCATATGCAGGCTTGTGTTTTAGGCCTAGTTGTTTGCTCGTAGAGGCTGGGTTCCAGAGCACATGTTCTAGGCAATCTTAATTTAGCGAAAGCCAGTCTTGCATTTCAGTGAGAGGGAAGTGTTTATGGTTATTGGCTGATTAAGGATTACCTTGACTACGTCTTTTTTCAAGCTTTTTTAAAAGTTATTTTAAGTTTCAACTTTCTGTTACTTAAGAAGTTAACTTGTGAGTGTTTCTCCCATTTCACACTGAGCTAATTGGAGGAAGGGCACTGAGAAAACTGATCTGTGATATATAACATTAAGTATCCTATTTTTTGCTTATTTTTATGAGTTACTTATAACACTTTTTTGCCTTCTGCATACTTTACTAGCTAGCTTCACTGTCTGTGAGGTATTAACTGGAAATTTTCTACAATTGCTTAGCATCTCTTTGGGTTTGAGTTCTGATTTCCTGCCAAGGAGTATATCATATAACTTAATTGTTCGCAGTTAAAATATTTTATAGAGTGTCCTTGCTCCATTATCTGTTTAACATGTTCATTTAAAGGCTCACTACTGCTTTTCTGCTGTCAGAAACATGTCTGCAGTTTTTTTTCTACTTACTGTAGTATGGGTAATTGTAGCATTGTCCTTATTAAGGCTTGTGTTTTGGGCCTAGTTGTTTGTTGGTATAGGCAGGGTGTCTGAGAACATGTTCCACGCCATCATAGTTTAGTCAAAGCCAGTCTTGCATTTCAGTGAGAGGGAAGTGTATATGGTTATTTGCAGATTGGGGTTACCTGGACTACAGCTTGGAGTAAGCACCTCATTGGTCTTTCAAACTTTTTTAAAGTTCTTTCAGGTTTAAACTTTCTGTTACATAAGAAGTTAACTTGTGAGTGTTTCTGCCATTTCACACTGAGCTAATCAGAGGAAGGGTACTGAGCAAACTGATCTGCGATATATAACATTATGTATCCTGTTTTTTGCTTATTTGTACTAGTTATTTATAGCACTTTTATTGTGTGCTGCACACATTTCTAACTAGTTTCACTGCGCGTGAAGTATTAACAGGAAATGTTCTACAAATATTTAGCATCTGTTTGGGTTTGTGTTATGATTTACTGCCAAGGAGTCTATCATATAACTTAATTGTTTGCAGTCAAGAGCATTTTATAGAGTCTCATTGCTCCTTTATCTTTTTAAAACTTTAATTTAAAGGCTCACTGCTGCTTTTCTGCTGTGATAAACATTTCTGCATTTTTTTCTACCTAAGTAGTGTGGGTAGTTGTAGTATTGTCCATATTCTGGGTTGTGTTTTGGGCCTAGATGTTTGTTGGTAGATGCTGGGTGCCTGATCACTTCTTCCAGGCCATCTTAGTTTAGTCAAAGCCAGTCTTGCATTTCAGTGAGATGGAAGTGTTTATGGTCATTGGCAGAATGGGGTTATCTGGCATACTGCTTGGAGTAAGAACTTCATTGGTTCTTTCAAGCTTTTTTTAAAGCTGTTTCAGGTTTAAACTTTCTGTTACATAAGAAGTTAACTTGTGAGTGTTTTTGACATTTCACACTGAGCTAATCGGAGGAAGGGCACTGAACAAACTGATCTGAGATCTAAAACATTAAGTATCCTGGTTTTTTACTTATTTTTATGAGTTATTTATAGCACTTTTATTGTCTGCTGCATACTTTCCTAGCTAGCTAGCTTCACTGTGTGAGAGATATTAACTGGAAATTTTCTACAATTGCTAAGCATCTGCTTGGGTTTATTTGTTCAGATTTCCTGCCAAGAAGTGTATCATATAACTTAATTATTTGCAGTTAAATGCATTCTCTACAGTCTCCTTGCTCCTTTATCTGTTTAAAACTTTCACTTAAAGGCTCACTGCTGCTTTTCTGTTGTGATAAACATTTCTGCAGTTTTTTTTTTCCTAAGCAGTGAGGGTAGTTGTAACACTGTCCATATTCAGGCTTGTGAATTGGGCCTAGTTGTTTGTTAGA
>NW_025049873.1:0-13342 GCF_019279795.1 Protopterus annectens
TCATTTGGACCACACATGATTGGCATTCTGTTTAGTTTTAAAGCTGTAGAGATGACTGGAAGTCTCCAACAAGTGTAATGAGCTTTAAAATAATGGAATCCTGTCCTTTAATACCCAAGGCTTATACATTATCTAGTCAAGTATTCTCTGCATGGCAACAACAGAAAGGCTTTCAATGTTGGCAATTCTTTAACAGTATGCTTATTAAAGCTTACTTGCATCTTACGATGTCAGACAAGCTTACCTTATGGTCATTAAAGCATTGCTACTTAAACACAGAGCAACAGGCACTTTGAGTAATAAGCATAAATCAACAGTACAAAAATATGACAGAAACCAGACCATTCTGCAAAATCAAGGACAGATGAAAAGCCACTGTAGTACTTATGCAGTGTGTCCTCCCCATCCAAGGTAGATACAACTACTCCTTGCCTTGCTTGGACACATCCAGAGTCACTACATGCGGGAGTGGGGTGCAACAAGCATGTCACAATTTGAAATCTCTCTGGCTGACTGTGATGGCCCTGACACATTTGTCATACCTCTCAACCTCAAGAGCAAGAAATCTGGACAAAGCCATACACAGAAGTGGGACAAAGGCACAAAGATAAGGACAATTTTTAAATATTGCTCTAATAAACTTAGAAAGATAATAGAATAGGTCTTGCATTAGTATGAATTTTCTGAAGGGTATAAAATCTGAAACTCAAATGTCTGTCATTTTCTAACTTCAGTCTTTAGTGATTTGTCACTAATTTGCCAAAAACACAATTTTATGAAAAATGGACCAAAAATGTGATGCAAAAATATAAAATAGACACACAATACAGCTTCTACCTGTCAAAGAAGGGACACTTTAATATTAGTACTGCTACCTTGAGCAGCTGACAAAATAAAAGAATCTACATGCATTTCAAGTAATCTATAACTTTGATTATTACAGTTATTTCTTAATTGTAAACCCTCCATGTTTTCTTCCAAAATTGCTATTTTTGGAGGGATTATTAGGGGAAGAGCAACATTTTGAGCCAAAATTGGGGACAGTTGAGAGGTTGGCTATGCCTAATTCTATAAAGCAATTTATTTGCATGTACCTCTCAACCTGTTAATGCAGTAAATCTGAACAAGGCCAAATATATTGGGGCACATATAAACAGTACTAAAATTGCTCTTGTATAAATTGAGACAGTTGATAGAACAGCTCTTACTTTAACATGCATTTTTATGAAGGTTATGAAGTCTGAAACTTATTATTTAGTGACTTCTGGCAAATCATTTAGGAATTAAAACTACAAATTTTATGAACAACAAACCAAAAATAAGAAGCAAAAATCTATTCATTCTTTGAAAATCTGGACAGTTGGGAGGTATAGTTCAGCTGGGCCTGTCTGAGTTTGCTGCCCTTCCCCCCCTGACAAAATAATGGTTGAATGGAGCCTCTGCAGCCATTCCAATGAACCATTACTTGGCTATTTCACTCCATTTACCATAAACACTAATGTGCATACTGCTTTACTTCAATGATTGGACTTCATTTGAAAGTTTTATTTTGTATTTTACAGCACAAACATTAAGTCATCTGTTAAACAAAGCAATGCAGTCTCACAATGAAAACTTAGCATTAAAACTTCTCTGCCCTTGAAACTCACATTCATTGAAACAGCATTGAAACCCACATTCAAAGAAAATACATTTTGCCAGTGGCAGATAAAGATTAATTTTGGGCTGTTTTCGAATCATAGGCCCCTTGCATATGAAACATACATGTGCTCTTTGATACACCTTCCTCATTGTACTAAAATTATATTCCTTGTACAATACAGTACACTTGTTAGAGGGTGTTTTAAATTTGTTTTGAACATTTTTCCAGTAAGCAATGAAACAAAACATATGCACCCATAATGGCAAAACTGCCCAGTTGAGAACATTTATCATAAAAGTCTACTCAGACTTCCACAGTCCACCATTATTAGTAAATATACACAATTCTACAGTCCACCATTATTAGTAAATATGCACAATTCCACAGTCCACCATTATTAGTAAATATGCACAATTCTACAGTCCACCATTATCAGTAAATATGCACAATTCTACAGTGCACCTTTATCAGTAAATATGCACAATTCTACAGTCCATATTCAGTGAATTCAGTTCTTGCATAGCTGTCAACCTTAGCACAAAAAACCCGGGCACAATAATGGGGAATACAGTCCCAAAAATAGGGACAAATTTAAAATATTCATCTTATAAACTTAGAAAATTGCTAGAAAAAAGGTTGTGCTACTATGTATTCTGAAGAACATGAAGTTTGAAATTCAAATGCCGGTCAATTTTACTGCGGACAGAACAAAACAATTTTCAGCAGAGACAGGATTAATACTGCAGACACGTCTTTGTAAAATGGCAGGGCATCAGAGCAAATCCACACAAACACAGGGGGAGATGCAGACTCACACAACACCCAACCAAGAATCAAACCAGAAAACCTATAGTTGGAGGCAACAATACTACCACTGCACCATCAAATAAGGAATTAAACATTCAGAAACCTGAAGTCTGAAATTCAAATGCCTGTCAATTTTACTGCGGACAGAACAAAACAATTTTCAGCAGAGATGCAGGATTAATACTGCAGACACTCTTTGTAAAATGGCAGGGCACCAGAGCAAATCCACAAAACAGGAGGAGATGCAGACAGAAGCCACCCCAACCAAGAATCAAACCAGAAAACCTATAGCTGTGAGGTAACAATACTACACTGCACCATCAATTATACAAGGAATTAAACATTCAGAAACCTGAAGTCTGAAATTCAAATGCCTGTCAATTTTACTGGACAGAACAAAAACAATTTTCAGCAGAGGCAGGATTAAACTGCAGACACATCTTTGTAAAATGGCAGGGCACCAGAGCAAATCCACACAAACACAGGCAGGAGATGCAGACTCCCCAAAAAGAAGCCACCCCAACCAAGAATCAAACCAGAAAACCTATAGCTGTGAGGCAACAATACTACCACCCCACCATCAATTATGCAAGGAATTAAACATTCAGAAACCTGAAGTCTGAAATTCAAATGCCTCTCAATTTTACTGGACAGAACAAAACAATTTTCAGCAAAGGGGTTAAAACTGCAGACACGTCTTTGTAAAATGGCAGGGCACCAGAGCAAATCCACACAAACACAGGAGGAGATGCAGACTCCACAGAAGCCACCCCAACCAAGAATCAAACCAGAAAACCTATAGCTGTGAGGCAACAATACTACCACTGCACCATCAAATGCAAGGAATTAAACATTCAGAAACCTGAAGTCTGAAATTCAAATGCCTGTCAATTTTACTGGACAGAACAAAACAATTTCAGCAGAGAGGGATTAATACTGCAGACACGTCTTTGTAAAATGGCAGGGCACCAGAGCAAATCCACACAAACACAGGAGGAGATGCAGACACAGAAGCCACCCCAACCAAGAATCAAACCAGAAAACCTATAGCTGTGAGGCAACAATACTACCACTGCACCATCAAATTATGCAAGGAATTAAACATTCAGAAACCAGTCTGAAATTCAAATGCCTGTCAATTTTACAGGACAGAACAAAACAATTTTCAGCAGGGATTAAAACTGCAGACACGTCTTTTGTAAAAATGGCAGGGCACCAGAGCAAATCCACACAAACACAGGAGGAGATGCAGACTCACACAGCCACCCCAACCAAGAATCAAACCAGAAAACCTATAGCTGTGAGGCAACAATACTACCACTGCACCATCAATACAAGAATTAAACATTCAGAAACCTGAAGTCTGAAATTCAAATGCTCAATATTTACATGGACAGAACAAAACAATTTTCAGCAGAGGAAAAAATTGCAGACAGTCTTTGTAAATGGGAGGCACAGCAAACCACACAAACACAGGAGAGATGCAGACTAGAAGGAACCCCAGTGGATAACCAGAAACACAGCTGTGAGGCAACAATGCTACACTACACCATCAAATATCAAAATCACATTTACAAACCACAGTACTGAGGAACAGATCAGATATGAAAGAAAAATCTTTTTTACAAATGGTGGTGTAAACTCAAGTCAACACCTGCATACAGTAGTTAAGCTAGTACATTTAACACACATGGGATTTTACAAAAAAAACACAAAATTGTAAGCACAAGTACTAAGCTTAGATCCCAATGCTCCTTCCTGGAAATCTGTCAGTCCTGCTGCTCCTCTTGCAGTGGACGTGTATATCTAGGTCTGTGCACTGTAAAGTGCACAGGCGTCTTGTGTTATGGGGATGGCACTGAGCATGCGCATAGAGATAAGTCCCTCTATGCATCTTAAGTCCAGCAATTTAAAAATATTTTTTATTTTCATTTTTCTTTCTTTTTATTTTTGAGGCTGCAGTCCGCAGTATATGAGCTGAGTATTTTGGAGAGTGGAGAGAATAGCTATTATTGGTTAGTTCTGTGGATGGTCCGCCTTTGTGGAGGGAATTATATATGATACTTTCCACAGTGTGGGAACATAACTTTCTGTCAGAGATCGGTTAATCAAGATGGATACTGGGTAGGCCAGAGCATCTGCATGTATAGGTATTCACTTGGGAGTTGTCTGCTGCTAATGGTGGGCTTAAGTTTAGTTAAGAGTATGCTGGAGGTAAGTACAGGAGAAAAAGAGGCAGTGGGAGATTACTAGTTGAAATGGGTTGGAGGAGAGGGGTTGTGTTGTTTAGCTAGTATACATGGTTTGTGTGAAGTGTGTGTGGAATGAGGTAGCAATATTTTCTGAGGTGAGGGATGTTAGGAGGATACTGACTTTACCTGGGTGGAGGATGGAGTTTATGGAGGAATTTTGGGGCTGTGTTGGGAGGAGTCTAGGGCAGTCTGGTAGTATTGGAATTTGTCCTGTTTTATTAGCTTTTTGACTCTATTTAGTTCTAGGAATTTATGTCTAGCTGGGGTTTTGGTTTTGCAAGTGCTCCCAGGCTTTATCCCTGTTTTCATTTCTGTCTTAATGGTTTTCTGTAGCCATGAAGAGTTGTGCTTTGATTCTGGTAAGTCTTATGGGGGCATGTAATTGGATGCTCAGGAAGGTAGTATTAAAATTAAACTGCGTCATCAAGACTGAGGTACTTTAGATGCCAGTTACATTCTTTGAGGGATGAGATGAATGTGAGTGGGTTAAAGTTTAGTTTTCACGTATTTGACTGATGAGGTTTAGCTTGGTATAGGTATTCTTTGAGTAGGAATTTTGGGGAGTGACCACTGAGGCTATCTGATAAGCAGCCTGTTATATATGACTGGGGGCCCTTCCGGACAAGTATCCAGTCCAGGGTAGAGTGCTTGCTGGAGTTTTATTTATCCTGGTTTTTGGTGACTATATCTGGAATTACAGCTAGGTGATGGAGATGTTGAAACAATTCTTGAAAAACCAGTTATTCTATTCTGAAAAAAGTTGATGGTTTTAGTTGGTATTATTGGAAATTCCATTTATATTATTAGACAGTTTAGAGCATATTCATTTCTTTTTGATGGTTTTGATAAGGTTTAGTTTTCTTTTTACAAATTTATGGTAGTTATGCTTAATTTATAAATCATGTTTAATTATATTTAAATATGTTTCTATGTTTAGATTTAAACTTATAAAACATGATTTTTGTATGTAATTATATGGTTTATGTATACTTTTAGGATGTAAGATATAGGGAGTGCATGCAGTGACTATAAAGATTATTTGTACATGTTAGTTGAATTATATATAAATAATAGTGTTATTACCTGTGGTTCTACTGGAAGATATTTGTGAGTGTAATAATGCAAACCACTAAAATAAGCATCTATAGAGACCCTGTTATTGCTCTTATGAGGGGCTAAACAATCAGGTAACAGGTTAAATGATAAACAGCATATGACAGTGACAAGGGTGGTTGTAGTTTTAAAAATGGTGCCTGCTACAGGTAATATTTATTAACTTTGGGATTGTCTTAAAGGGACAATCCCAGTGTTGAAAAATACTGACCAGTGTAACACCTACTTTAATGATGTCACATAAATTCCCACCCACAGTATCATTTTACTTTGAACATCCTGTGACTCTACAGTTGCAATTTTGGTTTAGTCCCCAGTGTGAACACAGCCTTGGGTTTGCGTTCCTCTCAGATTCCTTTACACTCAAGAGTTGACTACTGTGAAACCTGTCAGTTTCTGCATAAATAAATATTGAAATATTATGATTATTCAAGTTTGTGTTAACTGGATGTTCTATCCTCTTTTTAGCTGATGTGTTTAAAACAATTAACTTGCTTTTTTCCTCGCTGCTTGTGATCCCGTTCAGAACGCTATAAAAAGGCAGCTTGTATAAAGTTAAAGAAAAGTGAAGACTTTAGCAAAGCAAATACTGAATGTTTGTCTTGCATTTTATTTATGGACTCCTGCCTCCTAAATGTAAAACTAAAGGGCTCACTATTCATTCTAATAAACTGCATCCACTGTTTTGCGTAGCACAATACCTTTATTTAACGTAGATCACTGAAAGCATGGGCAGATATATAGCTAAAAAGCTGTAAACATCTAGTTTTTGCCACTAAAATCAGCCAGTCACTATGCCCGCAACAGATAAAGTAAAGCTTGCATACTGCAACAACGGTGACTGCCGATGAAACAGCAGCAGGAAGGACTTGGTAGAGTCTGAAGTACTGTTATGAACAGAGTGCTCCAGACTTATTTGTTTCCATTTATTATATTTTACGTCTCAACTTACTGGCTCAAGAGTTCTGAACAAAAAAAAAAATTCAAAATCAGGCACTTTTTTTTACATCACTGCGATATGGTTTACAAAGTTAATAGAGCAACAAGTTTTGCATCTATATGCAGTTAAGAACTACAACAGGGATTTACTAGAAAGTCAAAAAAATGTGAGGACTGGCAAAGTCAAGGATATACTAAAAAAAATCAATTTCAGAATACGGAACAATAAGATTCATGCAGGACTATTTTGTTTTAATAAAAGTTCTCTGCTTTTATTTGCATTTTTTAATATAATGCATTTTAAAATGTAATGTATAGTTAATGTTCATGACTTTTATTGATCATTTTTTCAGCACTTCATATGTTTCTACTTCCTTTAAAAACAACTAATCATATGTATTTGTCTGGAGTTTAAGAAACACTATTTTTAATTTAATTATTTCTTGTTTGGAACCCTATCCTCTTAACAGAAATATGGACAAAGCCTAAAATAATTGATATTCAAAAATGCATATTTTAAATGTGTTTATAAATTAGAAATACTTTTAATTAACAGGATTTGTATTAATATGCATTTTCTAAAAGATATAGTTAGAACTCAAATGTATGACTTTTTGACTTAAGTCTTTGTGTTTACATACAAATTTATAGAAACAGAAAATATGATGCAAAATCTATATTCTGTGAAAATCTGACAGTTGAGAATATCCTTGTATCTATCACATTGGCAGAGAAAATGTATCATAGTTAGAGACCTGATCTTATGTTGACATTTAATGTCCTTTGATACCACCAATTTCAACTTGGTTTATAGTAAAAATTTGGTGTTGTCACCAAATGCAATAGGTTCATTTACTGATAAAGAGAATTTCAATATTTTGCCTAGTAGTTTCAGAGGTTTTTTTTAGCTGTAGTTCCTGTAGTATGGTTTGACTTTCATCATTTACCACTGCATGACCTAGGCATCATTTAACAGACATGCTGAGTGGCAACTTGCAATGGCTACTCAATGATCTACTGCAAGCATAATTTATATCTATGAATTGTGCACAACATTATTCTGGACTGCATACATTTTTTTGGTTGGGAAAGACATTTGGATATGCTAAGTACTGTTTCTGAGATAAGAGTTATAATGTCATGCTGTCAGTATTCAGTAAGCATTCTGGAGAATCCTCTCTTTTCCCTGACCGACACTTCCACCCTCATCAATATATATTTATTTGCTTTGCTTACCTTCTAGTAAATGTGTTGCCTACTACCCTGCATCCCTAAGCAATGGTATGGGAGAAGCATATTTTACCCATAAAGTGCTGTTTTCTATGTAACACAATGTTGACCTCACCAGTGTATGTGTGTGTGTGTGTGTGTGTGTGTGTGTGTGTGTGTGTGTGTGTGTGTGTGTGTGTGTGTGTGTGTGTGTGTGTGTGTGTATGTGTGTGTATGTGTGGATATACCTAATGATCTAGTGCTTGGACAAGGAGGTTATACTCTTGTATAAACTTGGAGTTGTGGTATGATAAGTTTTTGGCTAACAGCCCTGGTGAATTGTTTTGGATTTGAAGCTTAGTGTTCATCTTCTACATAAACGTTTGGACAGCTCATTGTTTTTCAGGATTACTGGAGGAAAAAAGATAACTTGATTTACTCATATTTATGGCCACAAATTGCTGCTTAGTGGAAAATCTGTTTGTTCAAACAAGCAATTAACAACTATTTTTATTTATATTTTATTTTTTTACTTTTATAACATTAAGAATGAACCCCTTCCACTCTTATGCATATGTCATCTTAACCAGTATAAGGTACCGATTAGGGCCTACACTGGTTATTATGCTACAGTCTGCATTTACAGTTGAGATCAGTTATTTACATTGGAAAGGATTCCTAGACATTTCACAAAGCAGATTAAGAGAGAAAACCATTTGAGTTATATGAATAGGCTTGTGCAGTTGTCCTCATTCCCTGTCAAGTATAGATTATTACAGAGTGATCTTATTACTAATCTGTAAATGTTTACATATATATATATATATTTTTTTTTTTGGTGAATACAGTACGTCTTGATTGTAAACCAAATTCCCTTTGTACTAGGAATCGCGTTTTTTCTGTTAATTTATTAAGCTATAAAACTGTTTTGAGAAGATGCACCTTTCATGGGAGAGCTGGTAGACATTGGAACAGACTATCCCTAACAATTAGAAGAGACAATAGTCTTGATAAATTTAAAAGTGCAGTGGATGATCATTGTGGTAATATGTGATGTTGACAAATTCATGTAAGGTCCTAGGAGAACCTGTTTGAATACAAAGAATTGCAAACCCACACAGAATCACACCTCACATTAAAATTGTTGCTAGAACCTCTTTGACTGTATGACAATTAAACTCACCACTGCACACAATCAGTATCAATAGACAAAGATCAGTTAGGTATATTCATCTTTCAGTAAGACTTTCTTCAACACAAAATATTTATCATCAAAATACCATGTCACAGAGCCTTTCATATGGCACTACATTATTTAGATTTCTGGAGGTATAAGAAAATGCCCTATCCAAACTCCCTCCATACTTTATAAACTAACACTTTTATTCTTCATTTATTTTCTTCAATACAAATTGTGTATCATTTTTGTTTTAATGTTTTATCTTTTCAAAACTATTTATTCACAATAAGTTGGCACTTATAGGCACATTTATTAATACAGACTAAAACACATTCTGACAATCTTCATATAAATAGCCTGCTGCTATTAGAAATATGTCATTCTATAGCAGTACAGTGATCATTTTATAAAATTATTTATGCTTTATTAGTCTTCAGCAACATATGCAAAATTACTAAATAATCTCTGGTATCTGACCAGAGATGCCAAGTGAAGCAGATACTATGCTTCAGATGTCATGCAGCTGTCACTTCATAAACCATGCCTTTGTGCCTACTCAAATATGGATGCATTTGATGTAAGAATGGGTTTAGCCATATTTCTGCTTAGAGCCATAGCATTGAGTAGTGCCACCATGATGTTGTCTGAATTTGAGTTTGATCTTGCTATGTAGGAATGTCAAGTAGGGGAACTCTACTTAAAAAGGCATTATAGAGGCAGCAAAGACTTAATCCAGTATTTGAAAGCTGTGGTGCAAGAGGTGTAAGCCAACCTTGGTGAAGCAGGAAGTTTTATCTACCATATCATCACGGGTAGAGACATACCAGATCTGCTTAAAATGACACCAACTACTTAGTTAATTGTCAAGGCCAATTGACTTATCTAGGCATCATTTCTGGTGATGACAAGATACTACTGAAGACCAGTGTCTTTTCTGCCTCTAGTACATGCATAGTAAGTTCCATCATGTCTCTCTACATCACGTCATTCACTCACATATAGACCATCACTAGACTGTAGTCATATTTGTCTGGTTTAAAAACCCTTATGGCCCTTGTGACATCACTGATACTGGCACTGGTCAAACAGCTTACAGCCACCCTATTCTTCTCATGTTTGGTGACTGTGGAGTCAGTTTGCTTAATCGTAGAGTCAGATATGATTAAAACATTGCCATGTGTGAAAGCAGACTTGGTGGACCTTGTGGGCTTTCTGGTGACTATTTGGTGTGTGATCTGCGTTATGTGTGAGTGGAAAAGGAGTAGGTATTGTGGCGTACTATCAGAGGGTTTAGAAAAAATTTTCTTTACAGCCACAGTGTAAGTTAGTGGTGCATTCTGACTGATGTAGTGTTGTGTTAATATTATGATTACTGATACTGGGTTGATGCAAGATATATATATATATATATATATATATAAATATAAATATAAATATAAATAAATATTTAAGGCATCTGAGATCACAGGTCATACCACTAATTAGTAGAAGAAGTGAAGAGTCTGTAAGCCTAAGGGAGTTTCTACACTGCCTAAGAACACCTAATATGGCCACAGATGGGGGTAAGATCAAACTGCTGGGTCATATTACCAGAGGGTGGAGGTTAGGGCTTTTTATGGCACTCAGGGGTTGGTTTAAGACTGTAATAGTAGATGGTGAAGATTTATGCATGAGGTATGAAGTCTGATATTCTGAAGTTAAGTTAGATGGCTAACTTATCAGTACTTAGTGAAAAGGCAGAATTAGGTCTACCAAGAACGATGAATAGTGGTGATTCTCCTCTTGACTACTACCTGGCAACTAATGCTGGTCTCATTTCAGCTATGCACAGCTGGGAATCAATGACACTCTGCTTCTTCTGTTAAAAGAAGCAAAACAGAAGCTCAAATTCAGGCTGTGGTTCCTGCTTGGCAGCTCACGAGCTTACCTGCAGTGGCAGTATTGCTAAAATGTTCCTGGGGTCGTACAGCTCTTATAGGCTTCCTATACATTGGAGCACCTAGGCGGCACACAGCAGGTGGCACAACAGAAAGCCAAGCTTTGCAAAGGTCCAGCATTAAAATTGGGGCATACTTGCCACCAAAGGAAAGTGGCAACTAGACCAATCACAGAAATTCCATACACAGTGCCCAACCATTTGACAGTCACAGAACCAATGTCCATACCTCCGTGTCACCAACAGCAGAGCAGTAGCTTGCAGATCCTGGTGACTACAAGAAGCCGTTCATGGCCAACCAGTGAATCTCTTGAAGGCTAGGAAAAAATACTAGGAATCAGGGAAAAGCTGAGAATAAAAATGTAGAAAAGAATGGAAATAAGGAAGTGGCTGATGTGGGGAGACCAGGATGGGGTTAGGGGCACCAAGGCATGTATTCAGGGGTGAATAAGCTGCAGGGTCACATGCAACCCTTTAACTAGTGTGCCACTTCAACATGTCTGGCTTTCGTACACCATGGGCATGGAAACATTTCCAGTCTTGGGAAGCATTAATATCTCAAGCATTAGTTAGTTGGTGTTGGCTCTCCTTAAATTTGTGACTAACTATACATTTATGATACAAACTCTCGAGGGTTTAGGTGTCTCTATGGTAGGGGCTATATGACTACTCAGATCAGTATGCATCATTTTATTGTACAAGGTGTGCATTTATAAATAATGCTGGCTCAGAATATTATAGAAAGTAAAGTCTAATGAGTTTATTCTTGTTTCTAGTTGTCATTTGTTACTAAACTACATTTGGTATATAGTCACATGCTTGGTTCCTAAGGAAATATAAAACTATATTTAAAATAGTATGTAGAATTATAAATTCGTATTGATTACTGCCTTGGACTGTTCTTAGATATTAATCATAATTTGTATTTTTTACATATATGTTGTTTGATATAAATATAATATTTTAACAAATACTTATTTATTTAGGTACATTGTGTGTATTGGGGGTGGAGGGGGGAGGGGGGGTGGAGGAATGTTCCTATATATATTGTCATATATTTTTTATATAACATACAGCTTATTATGAAGACACATACACCCTGTTTCTTTGTGGTAGCGCTTTCAGAATTAACACACGTATTTTTAACTCTTATTTGGAGCCACATCCAAATGGGGTTACATATATGCCCCGCCTTGCGTTTTTATGTTAATAGGATTTTTATATTTTTATGTTAATAGGATTTGGATAGTTTAGTTAACATCATGATTATAGGCTTTTTCTAAGAGCTGATTAGTAGTCCCTCTGACATCATATTTTCTACTTATATACAGTTTGCTACTTTTATATAATTATATATATATTTTTATTTAATATATTAAATAATATTTTTATACATTTTAAGTATATTACTGGTTGCTATTAATATGTAATTAAATAGACAGTGTAATACACGTGATTAACACATGTAAAACAATTTTTAATGATGGTTTAAAACGGATATGTGTTTTTAAAAATAGGAAGGTCCTCACTTATGAGGTCATTAATAGGGTCATTAAGTGTGTATTTAAATGAGATTTATGCTAGTACATGCTGTTTAGTCTGATGAAGGGAGGATACAAAGCCTCCCGAAAGTTCTTAATATTATCAATAAAGTGCTAACATCAAAGTCGCTATATCATGATTATTTTCACTTATTGGATTTACTATAATCGCTACCTGCAGAAGCCTTCCTTTGTGGTTTTCGGTTCACTTCCTAAGGAAATATGCTTGTCTGCAAATTATTGTTGGATTGGCCAACATACATTCAATTTGTCTCAGGAATCACTTCCAGAATGTTAGTTTTCATTTCAGTCTTCACATAGCATTCATAACTCCTGTAATTTATATTTGTGTCACATTGTGTGTCTAGCATTTTATAGTTACTTGTACACACTAAAGTCTATAAGAAAAATGACTAGCATCTTTACAAAATGTGTTGCACTGTATGATGAGGGAAAGCCATAATGTGCCAATTTTTGAAATATACTTTACTATAAGCTCTGTTTCATCGTTAAGTGTGTGTTGCATGGTTCATTAATTGCTTGAAGCTTCAGTAAAAAAAAACTTTTGTGTCTGCAAAAGAATTTCACGGGTGGTGTGGAAATGGGGTGAAAGAGTCCCCATTCAACTTGATGAGACTGTGAAGGAGGTGAAAATGTTCCCATTCAACAATAGGGCACTGGAACCAAGTTCATTCTGCATATGTGAGACTGTCCCATTCTGTA
>NW_025049874.1:0-14692 GCF_019279795.1 Protopterus annectens
CTTACTGTCAGGTGCTATGATCCGGCACATAACACAAGCACTTACATCACTCCAGAACAGGTACATATATGGCATGTTCTTTGTATATGCCAGTGTGAATGATCTGAGACATACCCTCCCAGGACAACAATGAGCAAGAGATCTATAGTAGCTCTATGATCATGTAGCCCAGGCTGGTATGACATTGACCTTGAGTAGCATCTTACCTTCACCTACATGATACTGCAATATAACAGAAAGATGATAAACTTCAACAATTGGCTGAGCTTCTGGTGTCATTTAAAGGGGATCCAGTCTCTGTCTGCCTGGGATGACATGATAGACAAGCCCTGTTGCTTCACTAGAGATGGTTTTGCACCTGTCACTCCCTATGCTTCTGAATACTGGGCCAAGGCTCTTGCTGTCCCCATATTACCTTTTTTAGGCAAGGCTCAAAGGACAAACCCAACCTCCGTAACCAACACATATATATAACCACAAAGTGAGCTAAATGCTTTCTCATTGCCAGAAGTCTTCAAATGCCCTTCCAAATGCACACACGGAGGCACTCCCCAGTGTGGAGAATATTGATATCTGTGCAGATAACAGAAACCTAGTTCAAAGGCTCCAGAGGAGCAAACCAGCACTATCAGGATATTTACTCATTCCATACCTTCCAACCATCAGAGCTGGATCATAGCACATAGGGCGGGGATGTATCCATATTTATCAAGTATACCTACACCTCTCTACATACTCTCTACAGGATATGCACCCATAGAATGTTGCACAACAATGTTCTTCCCACTCCCACAGTGGGGTGGAGGCCACAACAGACGCCTTGGCATTCCCGCTCTATGAGCCTGACTACTCTGATTTGCAAGGCAATGGAGCCAATCATAATGGAACTCAACAATAAGGACATTGGGAACCTTCACACAGTTGAGCACACCCAGAAGCTGGCTTCGGTCAAAGGCAGATCGGCCTCCCTGAACTGGGTGGATTTCTTTGAGACAGTTACCCAGACTACATAGATGATTGAAATAGCGGCTCCACACAGCCTACCTAGCACCTCACTAAAGATAGCCTTTGACACCATTCACTGAAGTCAACTTATACCTTGTAGATGAACTCACCAACCTGGGCATAATAAATCCACATACATCACAAGATGGATTGCAAACTGGCTCACAGATAGATCCCACAAATTTAGAGTTGCTGGCTACATGTCAGATTCTAAACCAGTAACAACTGGTGTTCCCAGGGTTCAGTCCTGGGGCCCTGCCTGTTTGGTATATACTTCTCAGAAGTACATGCCAACACAGGAGGGAACTGGTTGACTAAGTTTGCTGGGAACTGTAAAGTGTGTGCCATAATAGATTCCCCGGATGACACAAATATTCTCCAGAAGGGACTCTATGAGACAGATGTGTGATGTCAGAATCATGGCCTCAAGCTCAATGCAAAAGAATGCATAGTAATCCCCTTTGGGGAAAACAAAGTACCCACAATCTACCACATAGGTGTTACCCCCTGAACACTGACGAGGTAATAAGAGATCTTGGGACACAAGTAGATCGTCATCTTTTCTTTGACAACCATGTTGCCAAAGTGGTTAGGAAATCCTATGTGGCCCACCTAATCAACAAAATTTTTGCATCAAGATTACTAGAGGTAGTGGTGGCCTTCTACTCTTAAGTCATCAGACCCATCATTGAGTGCAATACACCATTTTGGATGTATTCGACTAGGCATATCCAGCAGCTGGAGAGACCACAGAGGTACCTCACCAAGAGGATTACTGGCCTCAAACAGTTGTGTTATGCAATACAACTGGAAAAACTAAATCTGTTCTCTGTTATTTACCGCCTACTCAGAGGCAAACTCTGCCTAATATACAGAGCCATGTCCAACACATAACTGTTGAACATGCTCCATCTAAGGAAAACAAAATTGAGTCGCACTACACACTCCAGGGATATGAACCTCATCACAACAATGAATACAACATGCTGGTGGGATAGAGTACCATCCCAGAGACCTGATTTATTGTGGAAAAGAGTCCCAATGTACATCAGACAGAGCCCCTCACTGACACGCTTCAATAGAAACCTTGATGAGTGGATGGGAAACAGACAATTCACGCCAGGGATCACATCAGCAGCCCCACTAGAAAGGGGCTTAGGGTACTAATAGAACTAGGGCTTAGGAGACTAACTAATGGGGAGGTGAAATCTGCACAACTTGCCTAGGCTAATATATGCCTTCATGAAGATAGTCTGCTACATACCTATGAACCTATGTGACAGGTACATTTCTACAGATAGTAGATGTGTACTTCATTGTACAGTCATGTTGTACAGCAGGCACATGCACCACATACAATATAATGCTTACAGATACTGGTGGCTATTATGTACAGTGGGTGAGATGTGCACCTCATGTCTTTTGTGCCATTGGGATGTGTGCTGGGTGAGACAGTTCTGGATGGCTCCTTGTCATGGTCACCCTCTTACACACATCTCTGCCCATCCATCTTTGGCTTATTATACTGTGTTCCCCCTACATATATAGGTACATAGGTAGGTAATAGGCTATCTGCCTGAAGGCATATATTAGTATGGCCAGATTGTGCAGCTATCACCACACCTGGGCTTAGTTCCCTATGCCTCTGTGTAGTAGAGCTGATGAAGTGGTCCATGGTTTAACAGTACAGTTTCACATACACTCAGCAAGGCTCCTCTGGAAGACTGTCAGTGAGGGACTCAGCTTAATGTAGGTTGGGAGCCTGTTCCAAAGCAAGGGAAGTCTGTGAGTTAGTAATGTATCCCTCCAACATGTTCTATTTATTGTTGTGATGATTATATCCCTAGAGCATGTGGCACAGTGAGCTTGGGTTTACTTCAGATAGAGCATGTACATCAGTTCTGCATTAGACATGGACCTGTATGTTGGGCAGAGATTGCCTGAGTAGACGGTATGCAACAGAGTACAGATTGAGTTACTTCAGTCTTGTTGCATGGGGCAACTGTTTGAGGCCAGTAATTCTCTTGTTAAGGTACTTCAGTGGTCTTTCCAGCTGCTGAAGGTGCCTAGTCACATTCATCGCAAGTGTGTCGTGGTACTCTCTTATGGGTCTGATGACTGATGAGTAGAGGGAACCTCCTTTGACCTACATGCAAAGGCTTTGGCAATTTGTGGGGACATATAGCATGATTTTCTAACCACTTTGTGAATGTGTTTCTGAAAGTAGAGATGACTATCCACATGTGTCCATAGATCCCTTATTATTACCTCCATATTTAGGGTGTTGGCACCTATGTGGTATTTTGTATGACTGTAGCTTGAGGCCATAATTTTGACATCACATCTGCCTGACTGAGACCCTTTTAAGGATGTCTCTGTTGTTCCAATCATCAATTATGACAACCTTTTTGCAAACATCCACAAACTTTGCTAACCATAGCCCTCATGTGTTTGACTGTACTTCTGAAAAGTATACACCAGACAGGAGGGGTCCCAGGACTGAGCCATGGTGGACAGCAGTTGTTACCAGCTTACAGTCCAACTAGGGAGACCACAATTCTTACCTTGTGGGATCTATCTGTGCCCCAGTTGGCCATCCATCAGATGACATACGTGTTTATGCACAGGTTGTTGATTTTGTGGATACGACATGTGTGTGGGATGTTTGAAAAGGGCTTTTCAAGGTCTATGTAGGCCATGTGGAGCTCATTTCATTGATGTATGTCCTGGGTAACTGCCTTGAAAACTGTCTAGCAGGTTTAGGGACCATGATCTGCCCCTGACCAAACCAAAATGGGTAGGGTTCGGTGTTTGTAGGCTCCCAATAGCTCTGTTTATGAGTTCCATAATGATGGACTCTATGGCCTTGCAGATCAGGCTTATTAGGCTTATAAGACAACAGTTCTCATGGTCTGTTGTGCACCACCACTTGTGGAGTGTGCCAAACGTTGCTGTAACCCATTCAACAGTTTCATATCCTGTACAGAGGGTGAGTCTCAACAAACTGTTCAGGTGCAGGGTCTGTTTGTTTTGGAGTTCACATATGACACAGCCAAAGACACCATGTCATCCCATAGGCGCCATGTTTTTAGGTTTGGATAGAGCTGTTTAACCATCGTATATGTGATTTCTGGGGTTTCACAATCTCCAGGTATGGTAATGGGCCCTTTTGTCAGTGAGAGGGGGATAAATATGTATGAACAGGTCTGACAAGATGTTGGTAATGTCAGTCATGTACATGTATTAATTTACACTTTGCACTAACTCAGAACATATATGAGTTTACATTGATATTTATGACATAGCTAAAGAAAGCTTCATGGTTCTCTATGGAATCTTTGGCAATATTTTTGGCAGAGCTTGGCTTGGATAATGTTAGGAGTGCTCATTGTTTCTTGATACTGATCGGAGATTTATTGATCTTCTTTGGATTTTAACTTTCTTTGAACAACTTAAATACTTGTATTACATTGTTTGATTATGACAGGGACCAATATATTATATGGGTGTGTTTTCATATCACTGTGTGCGCAAGGCAGGATTGGTGAATAGTGACATGTGTCTGGAGTAAGAACTGCAACTGCCAGATATATGTGGCCCACTGCTGTACTCAGACATGGCCTGTGTTTGAGCATGCCCAGTATGACCTTTCAGTATGTTGTTGATTGACATTTGCTTCATGTGTGAGCATGCCCAGTATGACCTTTCAGTATGTTGTTGACTGACATTTGCTTCATTTGTTTGTGTGTGAGCATGCCCAGTATGACCTTTCAGTATGTTGTTGACTGAAATTTGCTATATTTGTTTAAGTGTGTGAGCATGCCCATTATGGGCATATATACTATATGTGTGTGAAAAATCAAGTTGTTTTTTTACTTCAGGGCTCACCTTTGTGTTGTACATCGACAGGAAGCACGCTGTGCCTGCAGGGCTTCCATGAGTCAATTTGCATACACTTATCAACATTTCTACATACGGGGGGGGGCAGCTATTATTTGTACTTTTCTGCCTGGGGGGGCACACCTGATTGTTACTGTGGATGTACATAGGATGAGGGGGACACCTGACACTTATACACATTTGCTAGGCCTGCACTGCTATGTCAGGTACTCCATTTCAGTCTGTACTGTTGCCTATCTTACTGGCTTGAGGCATACCACTGTAGTACAGATCCTAGCTTCCAATTACACGCATATTAGTTTGTGACTTCATAGCCTACCCAACCCACATCACACTGCCTGGCTTGCTGTCATTTGTCTGCATTGGCCTGGGGAGAGGATACCCATATGCCTCTTCAGAGGGTATGATACAACATTTGTTTGTGTTTGCGTTTGCCTACAACTGTCCTGCTGGCTGTGACTGTTAGGTATGTGACCCCCCCCAACTAGTATGTGTGAGTGACTTAAGTTGTGTCTGTGCCAGTATTGAGGGTGGTGCTGCAGGGCTGCCTATGTCAGATGCACATAGTACACTCCCTATACATGTTTGAAAACAGGTAGTGTCAAGTTAGGCATCCCTTTTACTGTATGTGTGAGTCAGAAAGAGGTGTCATTTCCAGGGTTTCTACTGAGTCAGTGTATGTTCTATGGATTGCCTCTTTGCCAAGGCCAGGGCATACTGGGCATGCCTCCTTCTGCCTAGTGGGGCAGGCTGAGGTTGTTCCTCCTCTGAGTCATGCTGTGCCTGTGCAGGCCTTGGCAATTGTTGGAGGCTGTTTGTCCCTGCCCCATGCTGTTCCTGCTGCAGCTGTTTCTGCAAGATCATATTGTGTAGCATGACACATACCATAACAATTTGGGTACATGTAGTTGGTGAGTACTGCAAGGCTCCACCAGATGTGTCCAGGCACTGGAACTGTGACTTGAGCATCCCAAACACACACTCAATTATGATTCTTGTTTGTGTGTGTGCCTCATTATGGAGTTCTTGTTTAGGTGTGTGTGCATTTCTGATGGGTGTCATCAGCCATGGCTCCAGTGCGTATCCAGCATCCCCAACTAGATGACCGTAGGGAATGTCCCCATTGGCAAATAACTGGTACAGCTGAGTCAGATGCCAAATGTGGGAATCGTGATAGCTTCCAGGGCATCCAGCATACATATTCATTATTATGCCCTGGGCATCACACACAAACTGCAGTTGATAGAGGGGAAGCCCTTGCGTTTGATATAGACCCTACCCCGTTCACCGGGTGGTGCTTTGATGCATATGTGCGTGCAGTCTATTGCTCCCACTACCTCAAGGTATTCTGCTATTTGGTGGAAAAGACGCATATTGCTGGCCAATGCCTCACGGGAATTGTGGAAATATATGTGGTCACTTGTGCTGACATGGCATCCAGGAACTGGTGGAGTACCCTGGATGCTGATGCCTGTGAAATCCCCATCATATCACCAGTTAGTCTTTGGAAGGTACCTGTAGCTAGTATTCTTAGGCCATCACATACCTTGGTATCCTCTGGGATGGGTTCCCCCCTGTTGGTTCTGTGTGTGATAAGTGGCCGGCACAGCTCAACTGTTTGCTGTAGGAGGTCCTGTCCACCCTATAGCGCTCCACTATGTCCAGCTCATGTAGCCCCTGGTAGGTTACCCTGGGTCTGTACACACTTCTTCGTCTCCTCACTGTGGGTTGCTCAGCAGCATTCACAACATCACCACCCTCAGCACCTTGCACATGTTGGTTTATGATAGCAAGAGCAGCCCCTAAAATTTTGTCTGACTTAAGCTTTTTAAGCTTTCCCTCTTTGTATACTGCAGTGTTGCAGAGTTCTTGAGAAAAAAACAGGGGGGGATGGTGTTTGCAGAGTTTAAAGTTCTGGGCTGGGCTGAGTTAGTCTGCTGCCTGTGTAATTGGCTGATTCTGATATATTTCACCTGGCAGCTCTGCTAGTTCTCCTTGGTTAACTTCCTACTACTTCTTTTCCTTCCTTTTGCTTTTCTGTTTCCACCTGGAGCAGCACTGTGCAAATGAGCACAAATGCGCACACACGGTGTGTGCATGTTTGCAAGGAGTTTCCTATCTTTTAACAGTGTGCACCTTGGGTTTGAGGTTTTCAAATAGGACAACTGTAGACACGTCTCTTTGCAATCCTAAGCAACTCAGGGCAAACACAAGCCATTGTGCTCCAATTAGCTTACAGCCTGTCTGACACACACCCTCATGATGTCACCTATATTCTAGCCTTCTACCCACCTACTCCTAATCTTATACTCTTGGGACATGCCTCACTTGCTGGGGAAAATTGGGATTCACTATCCTTATCCTCATTTGCATAGGATTGCCTAGTAATGCATGGTTGCATCTCTCACACTGAGCTTCACCCCTTAACAACCACTAGTCAGTAGCCATATTGTCTTCAGCCTGCCATTCACCTGCATGGCAGAATAAGCTTTTTAGTGAAAATGCCTATTTTTGGCTTTTTTAAAATGATTTTCTTGTTTTTAAAGCGCTGCACATTTGCGCAGTGCTGCACTATGCTTAAACATCAGAGACTGGGGGAAAAAAAAGTTAAATTTTTATGTTTTTAAACATTTTGCAATGCCAATGGCCTTATATTTGGCCATTGGCATACTTCCTCAACTGTATGCATCCTTTATTTGGAGCTGTCATAGTTCTGTTTAGCTATCTCCAGAAATGTACTCCGTTACCAGCTGAGTACATTTCTGCAGATAACAACAATCTTCCATGGACAGTTTGTATTTGCTGGATCACAAATTTACCTCATTTGCATGGCTTTCACCAGCAAATTAGGTAATTTGCATACCATGATGCTGTCCGTGCAAGACTAGCTTTAGCAGCTCTCGTGCACGCCCCTGCTGGCTGTTCCTGGATCGCACGATAGACATATTACCTGCGTGAGCTCCTACACTCTTCTTGCACTCCGTGCAAGCTTTTGTGAATCTAAGGGATTGAATTATTTACAAAATTCTAGCTAATTGGGCTGGCAACATCACAATCCCCCCCTCCCAAAACTCCAGCTAGTTTTTCAAGTGCCCCTTGAGAAATGTTGCTTGAGAGGGTTGAGCCTATCTGGGAATACCTTACTCCATCCCCTGTCTTGAGAGCACATCTGCTTTGGCATTGCTAATCCCACTGTGGTACTGCACTGTCATATCATGCAGTTGCAACCAATTTGTTCTTTTGCTGGCTGGCTCAATGTAGCCATGTTAAGGGATTGTGGTCTGTAATTACAGTGAATTTCCTTCCATACAGATAAGGCTGAAGTCTCTGCCATGCCCACACTATGGCTAGGCATTTCTTTTCTATAGCTGCACAGCATTCCTCTCTGGATTGGAGCCTATGACTGAGATATACCACTGGGTGCTCTTCTCCCTCTGAGGAAACCTGGATAAGTAGAGACCCCACCCCATGGTTTGAAGCATCCACCTGCACAACAAATTATTTGTTGTAATCTGGGATGACTAAAACAGGGGGTCCTCCCAAAGCTCCTTTAAGCTTCTGGAATACCTGCTCACATGCTGGGGACCACACTACCTTATCTGGCCTGTTTGTCCTTGTCAGGTCTGTGAGGGGAGCAGCTATGGTACTATAACTCAGGACAAACTTTCTGTAGTACCCTGCTGTCCCTAAGAATGTCGCCACCTGTTTTTTGGTAACAGGGACAGAGCATACCTGAATGGCTTCCAGTTTGGCAGGTTTTGGCCTGATCTTACCACTCTCCACACTATGTCCCAGGTAGGAAACCTCTGCCATACCCACATGATATTTGCTTGGCTTAAAGGTCAAACCTGCCCTCTGTAGTCTGCCTAGCACCTCCCTGACATGTTGAAGGTACTCTTGCCAGGAATGGCTGTAGATGGCAATATCATCTAAGTAAACAAGGGCAAAATCTTCTGCTCCTACTAGGATATGATCTACCACCTCTGGAAAGTCACTGGGGCATTTTTCATCCCAAAAGCCATCTTTGTGAACTCATACAAGCCAAAAGGAGTCACAAAGACTGACCCCTCTCTAGCACTTGGAGTCAAGAGCACCTGTCAGTAACCCTTGGTAAGATGAATGGTGGTAAGATACTTAGCCCCACCCAGCTGCTCTAGGGCTTCATCTGTCCTAGGCATGGGCTAAGCATCTGATTCTATGTGACTATTTAATTTCCTGTAGTCCACATAGAACCTGGTGCTGCCATTCTTCTTTGGTACCAGCACCACTGGGGAGGCCCAGAGACAACTGGACTCATGAATTACATCTAATTCCACCATTTCCTGTATCTCCTCCCTCATAGTCTGTGTGAATCCATCAGGCACCCTATAAGGGGCCTGCTTAATGGCCTTTGGCGTCCTGGTGCTGGACCAGGTGGGTGCACCCTGGTTTCTCAGTGAACATGTCCCCAAACTCCTGTAACACAGATCGGATTTTTTGAACCTGGGTAGGGGATAGCTGCTGGGACATTGCTACCCCTTCCACTGAGGTGTCAGTCTGAGCCTAACAGAGGAGATCACCAGATCCCCCTCAGACTCCTCCTGCAATCCACTGCAAATACTCAGCACAAGGGCCTCTCTATCATGGTAAGGCTTCCTCATGTTTACATGGTACAATTTGTGCCCCTGCCTCCTGCCTAGCAGTTCTACCATGTAGTTAACATCACTGACTTTCCTTACTACCTTGTAGGGTCCCCCCCAAGCAGCCTGCAGCTTGTTGTGTCTGACAGGAATGAGAACCATTACCTGCTGCTCTACAGCATGCTCTCTAGCTCGAGCATTCTTGTCATACCAGAACTTTTCTGCTGTTGGGCCTCTGCCAGGTTCTCCTGGGCCAAGCCCATGAGTTCTCTGAGCTTTGTCCTGAGGTTTAGGACATATGCTACAACAGACTCCTTGTGGGATTCACACTCACCCTCCCACTCATCTCAAATGAAATCTAGAGATCCCCTCACCCTATGCCCTTACAGCAAGTCAAAGAGTGAAAAACCTGTCTATTTCTCAGGCACCTCTCTGTAAGCAAACAACAGATGGGGCAGATATTTGTCCCAGTCCCTCTTAAACTCATCTGCAAATGCCCGTAGCATCGTCTTGAGTGTAGAGTTTAGCCTCTCAACAAGACCATTAGTCTGGGGACGGTTGGCGGTGGTCTTTAGGTGCTTCACCCCACAGTGCTTCCACAGACAAGCCAGAAGGTCTGACATGAAATTGGCACCTCTGGCAGTCAGTATTTCTTTTGGAAAACCTACTCTGCTGAAAATTTCTAACAAAGCATTTGACACCTTTTCTGCCTCAATGGAGGACAGAGCCACTGGCTCAGGGTATCTGGTAGCATAATCTTCTACCACTAGGATATACTTTTTCCCTGTGGAACTTGGGGTACTCAGAGATCCCACAATATCCATAGCTACCCTCTGAAATGGCTCCTCAATCACAGGCAAAGGTATCAAAGGAGCTTTGACCTTGTCTCCTACCTTGCCTATATTTTGGCACTGCTCACAGGTCCTACTCAGGCCAATAAAAGTTCTGCATAATATGTATCTTTGTACGCTTTATGCTCATATGACCTGCAAAGGGAATATCAAGGGCTATGGCTAGAAGTGCCAGATAGTAGGCTCTGGACACTACCAACTGCTGTATTCTCTCACCCCCTAGCCCTCCCTTAGGGGTCCACTCTCTATACAGTAACCCTTTGTCCCATTATACAGAATCCCCTTCCCATGAGAATCAGGTGCCTCATTAGCTACCTCCCTCAGGCATTGTAATGTAGGGTCTGAGAGCTGAGGCTGTCTCAACTCTCCCTTTGTAACCCTTCCCAGCTCCCCTTTCACAGGAAGTCTGATATCCTCTGATAGTGGTGCCTCACTGTCAGCCTGGGTATTACTACTTACCTCTGACCTTACAGTCACGCTGTCCAAGGGAACATCAGTACCCACAAGCAGCTCTGGCACACTTTCAGTCTCACTGCTACAGGGTAGCTCCCTCCCTGAAGTAACCACCTCACCAGTCCTGGCTGCAACTGTGTGGTCTTTCTGGGTCTCCCCAGGCTACCAGACCCATGTGCTTGTCTCCATGCTTGACTGTGTGTAACTGCATGCACACAGGGTACTGCATTATCAAAATCATTCCCTATCAGGACATCTGCAGAGATATCCTCAAATACACCTACTTGCTTGCTTCCTTTTCCACCCTCCCAGTCAAGGTGAACCATAGCCAAAGGTATTTGGAATGGGGTGCCTCCTAAAGCTCTGACTGGAGTAGACTGCCCAAGCAAGTAGTGCTTCTGTTTAACCATTGCAGGCTTCACAATGGTTAGGTCGGAGGCTGTGTCTGTCTTAGCCATGGCCTGTTTCCCATTCACTAAGATAGGATATAACCTCTTATGGTAGTTTGGTATGCTTGTTGACTCAAGACAACTTACTATTGGCATTTTGTCATTCCCACTTACTGTCTCTCCCACCTTTTGTTCCCCACCTTGCCTCCATGGACATCTGTATGCTACATGACCCCACTGATTGAATTTAAAACATTTAACCCTTGGTCCTGGACATGTACCTGGACTAGTGGCTTCCCCTATTACTGGCGGACTCTGTTGTAGCAGTCTGGGCTGCCCATCATTGGCTCCCTTAGACCCATGAGCAGCACTGTGTGTCCCTTTCCTGTGCAGTGATGCCTTGCTTGCTAGGTATAGGTCTCCCTTCTTCCCCAACTCCTCTGCAGTAGTGCATTGTCTATCAGCTACCCAGACTCTCATGTCCTCAGGCAAAGTGCTAAGGGCTTGTTCCCTCAGCAAAATGTCTGCCAGGCCTTCAAAAGTGGTGACCTGACATCCACTCAACTATCTATGAACATAAGTGCTTAGTTCAGCAACATATTCAGACACACTTTTATCTGCCTTCCATCTATGCTCACAAAACTTTTTTCTATAAGCTTAAAATAGTCCAGCAAACAATTTTTTTACTTTATAATTTAAACAATCAGTATCAGACAGTTTGAAAAATACAGTTACAACTTTACCATAGAGTAAGGGGGCCAGGAACCATACCCAGAGCCCTTGGTCAATATTATACTGTTTATATACCCTCTCAAACATATGAATGAAGTTATTAAAATTATCCCATTCTATAAATTGGAGAAGAAATATACTGACATTTGTTGCTTTTGGGGTTCAGTTCTCCCTTCCCCATTACCTCCATGACTCCGGTGAAGAGTGAGTATCTCCTTTTCATGTTGCCTCTGCCTCTCATTCTCTTCAGCATTCTGGTGTCACAGTTTTTCATTTTCCTCAGGTTTCAGACATTGCAGTTTCTCATTTTCCTCGGTCTCTAGACACCTGAGTCTCTCTTTTGCCTCTACCAAATGCCAAATGCTTGGCCTCTAGCTCAAGTCTCTTTAACTCCAGATAGATTTTTAAGTCCTCTGTGGAAAGGTTGAGCTGTCCATTTCCTGACAGCTGTACATTTCCAAGGCCAGTCTGATTGTCCTCCTGGTTGCTATTTTGTGATACAGCTGTGCCAAAGTCTGCAATAATTTCTGCCTTAATCGGTTGGCATGCAACAGTCCTTTAGTCTGGCAAATCTCACCCAACTGGCTCCTTGTCAGCTTGTCATACTCCTATGCTGGCATGCTTGGCTGCTCTCCCTGACTAATTAAGCTAACAAAAACAAATAAATAAATAAATAAATAAAACAATTCTCATATAAACTCTGAATGTTCACTGTGTGGCTGATTGAAAGTACAAACAACTTCAATAACCACTGTACACAGGCTATAGGAATTCAATATCCACACCGCTACAAGCCAATTCATATGTTATGTGGCTAACTCACCACTGTTAACCAATTAATATGTGATGTGGATATCCCACCACTATGCCACCAATTAATATGTGACATCCCTGCACTGGCCCAGTAATCAAGGAGCCTTAATCCTCACCACTGGCAATAGTGAGGGATGTACACAATGGGAGGATGACAAGTATACACACAGTAAAGTACAATTTCCCTTAAGAACACACAGAGATCACAGTCAGTCTGGGTTTGGTTTTTCCCTTTTTCTCCAGATCCCCAATAAGACTCCCAACTGGCACAGCTATACGGTTAAGATCTCAGCTGAGGGGTCAAGTCAAGACCTCCAGCACCCTTTCTGTTCAACCAGTGCTTCATGTCCCTGCCCAAGTAGCTCACACACACACACACACACACACACACACACACACACACACACACACACACACACACACACACACACACACACACACACACACACACACTTTGAGATTTGATTTATATACAAACACACATGCACATCTGGGGAAGATTGGTCCAGATTTAGTAGCTATGCCCCCTTCTGTTCAGACTATAAGGTAGTTATCACTACAAAGGGTGACCAATCCTACTGTGTAATGTTACTATTATCCAAATGGTAAGTGTGACCATGACTAAGGCTATTTTAGGAGTGGCATGTACAGTGTCACCAAATACAAATGCAAGTACTCTAAGAGCTTAAATATGTCCCACAAATATCAGCCACAAAGATAGGTTTAAATATATTTAATAATAAATGATAAAAGAACAAAAAAATACTCAAACACAGTAACTGCAGAGTTCAGAATCACAGGAAATATTATAAAACAACATTGCAGGACAATCTCAAATAAATACAGAAAACATCTAAAATAATCTTTACTATATTCCTATCTATATCTAAGAGAGATTACTGTACCCTGCTTACTTACTAATAGCAAGGTAAGTGCTGATGAGAGGATGTTTCCAGGTCGAAGACAAGATATAAAATGCACAGTCTTTCTCTGTGAGAGTTCTTAAATTGCTATCAAACATTACTGCTGGGTCAACTTGGATGACATCACTCTTTGTCAACTGACTTCAGTTTCCAGGCTAACAGATGCCAACAAACATTTATAATCTCTGTGTGAGAAGTACATTTCTCTCAGATGTACAGCTGCTAGGAAGCAATAAAACACTTTACATTTTAAACCTAGTAATTAAAGTTACTTTCAAGACAATAGAAAAACTTCTAGCTCTAGACATTGTGTCTGCTTGCTGCATTGAAACTGAGAGATAACACAACTGTAAAATATTTTGATTACAACTAATCTTGAAGTTTTTCAAGTTAACTCTGTATGTTCCAGTTTCTACTATTAAAACATACATTTGCACAGGTATATAGTTTATATACATTTCTGTTCTTTTCCAGGGTACACTGTAGTTACATTCTTGAAGCTCAGTACATAACATACAGTTCTGTATAAATCATAGCAATGTTCACAAATGACCTAGAATTATTTAAAAAATTCCAACTAGCTGGGCTGACAGCACCACAGCATATATTGCACAGTAATTACAAAAGATTTTTTTATTTGGTTTGGAAGGCTTACTGCTTTCCTATTGCTGCTAAGTTTTTGATGTATGTACACGCTATCTCTCCTATCTTGTAAACCCTTGCATCTTATGTCTTACTAAAACATTTTTATTGCTCCTTTCCAAATCACCTCCACTCACAATCCATTTTTTCTAGTTACACACCTACATGAACTGTATTCTTTTTTTTTGTCTCCTAGACTTGCAGCATTTACTTTAGTTTGGTAGTTTCCCATCCTGTGTAGCAACAAACAGATTCCCAATGTCTAGCAAGTTGCTATTTACATTGAAAATATTAGGAAAATGTTTTACTCCTGACTGCTCTGAATCTTATTTTAATGTTGGCTTTGTTATTCAGAAACTATTAAG
>NW_025049875.1:0-14607 GCF_019279795.1 Protopterus annectens
AAACAGATGATATTGTTATTTCACTAATGGAAAAAAAATCTACTGCATTGTTTATACCATCCTTTAAAATTCATTTTATTTAGAAATTCCATTTTGCAAAAAGGAAAGCAACATTTCAGAGCATCGAGTGTCACACCAGTGGTGGATCTATCTTCAATGTCTTGTAACCTGAACGAGTGGCTGAACCACTTTTTCTCTTTTAATGGGAAGATTGACAATTGTGGTACAGAACAATGTACGTCCATAGACATCAGCAAATTGAACATGTTTGATCAAAAATGAATTAAAGTAAGGAAAATCCAATTAGAGATAGCATATTTTGGGGAATGTCAATGTTCAAAAGTAGTACCTAAAGGCCTCAGGTCATGGCAATACCTGTCAGGGTTAGTGAAGGGTTCTACCTTCCACTTGGATCTTGCCCAACTGTTTGATAGGCATGGCTTTGAACTTTTGATGTTAATATGCAAGCATTATCAACAGGCCGCTGATGAACTGACTGTGGATATTAATAAAGTGGATGAAGAGATTAAAAATTACCCCAATTTTCTGAGGTATAGGTATGAATTTGAAAGTTTGTTTACTAGTATTGATCAATACATATCCAAAATTACAGCAAACAAGATTAAGAAATTACATAGGGACATAAAAGCTTATAAGGATGGGGTGGCCTATCCTAAGCCCCCCAAGTCCCAAGGGAATTATTTGGCTGTTCCATTACAACAACTTGTTGAATCTAACATCACTGGTTTGAGAACTAGCGTGAATATACATGGAGCAGAGTGTCCATCCAATGTTGCCAATGACCAATCAAATCAGGTCCGATGTAGTGAATGTCTGGCATCTCAGAACAAACCCAACAATCTCCCAGAAGAGGCAGAGGGTTCACATTTTTGGAACCCAGCCTCATCTCAATCTCAGCCCCAAGGTTGGAGGTCGAGGAACAGGTCCAGGAACAGGAGAAATTAGACCTTACTACAACTGACCATACTCAATTATTCCAAAATTCATGTGATGTAATCATGAACACTGGTCAAGACTTCAAAATATACAATTTTTCTGGCTTTGTCTTTACCGAAACTCTAGTGGAATTATTGGTGAAAGGTCTTTCTTTGTTCCTTCTAAAAGAGCTAACTTGGCCAAAACTTTAATAGACTTGAAATTGTTTGTGAGGAAACAAAATATACAGTTATTAATGGGTGAACTAACAAAGGAAAAAGGTGACTTTTACATAGCTAGTACTTACAATCCCCCTTTGTATCCCCCATTGGCCCTGTTTGAACAGATCTGTGATCTTGACATATGCCATCAGTTATCCCAACTGAGGCCGAAGCATATGTCTAAATTCAATATCATCAAGGAGGAAAGGTCATTATTAGATCTACTATGCAACTCTTCTGTTAGGGTGATGCAATCTAACAAAGGAGGAGGCCTGGTGGTAATGAGTGTGGATGATTACAACAGTAGAATGGAGAATATATTAGCTACCGAAACTTATAAGGAAGTTTCGAGGAATTAACTGAATATTGGTCTATCTCGGGTATCTACATACTTTAACAATATGTTTATCAATAAGGTGATAGACCTAGATGTATTCAATTTCATATCTACAGCAGCCCCAAAGATTCCCATTATTTTTGGGTCTCCTAAAATCCACAAAAATTTAACAAACCCTCCTATGCGTCCACTGGTTAGTGCCAGAGGTAGCATGACTTATGCTAGTGCCAAGGTGGAAAATTCTGTTTTGAAAAAGTATGTGGCAAGTAAACCTCAAGTTTTGAAGGATTACATACTTTAACAATATGTTTATCAATGAGGTGATAGACCTAGATGTATTCAATTTCATATCTACAGCAGCCCCAAAGATTCCCATTATTTTTGGGTCTCCTAAAATCCACAAAAATTTAACAAACCCTCCTATGCGTCCACTGGTTAGTGCCAGAGCTAGCATGACTTATGCTAGTGCCAAGGTGGAAAATTCTGTTTTGAGAAAGTATGTGGCAAGTAAACCTCAAGTTTTGAAGGATTCCTGGTCCTTCCTGGCAAGTGTCAATAAATTACAGTATAGTCCAGATAATCACTTCATGACCATAAGTGTAAAGGACTTGTATTCTTCCATTCCCCATGCCGTGGCCTTGGAGTGGATTCTGGCCATGATGAACATCAAACAGGCTCCCACTGAAGAAATCCATCTGGTTAGTAAATTACTTGACATTATTTTGTCTTGTAATTATGTGTCTTTCAACAATAGGTATTTTTTACAACAAATAGGTGTGCCTATGGGATCTCCATGTGGTGCCAGTGTGGCCAACCTGGTCATGGCTTATTGGGAGAGGGAGTATGTGTTGTCTAATTCTTTTGTTAAAGAAAAGGTATTATTGTATACCCGCTTTTTAGACAACATATTTATTATCTTAAGGGGTGATGTATCGACAGCTAATTCCATCTTGGAATTCTTTAATGCATCTACTGAGTTTCTTAAATTTACCTCCTGTTTTGCTACGGATAAGATAGCATATTTAGATGTGGACAGGGAGAAAGACAGTGTTAATGAGTGTTATATAGCTAAAATCCATTGGAAAGAAACTTTTTCCAATAGCTATCTTCACTTTGATAGTAGCCATCCTTTTTCAAAAAAGAGAGCTATTGTTAAGGGTCAACTGGTAAGGGCGGCCAGCATGGTGATGAGGGAAGGTGACTTCTTGGAGGAATGTGACTTTATGTCTAGTCTTTTCCTTAATAGAGGTTATCAGGAAGGTTTAGTCGTCGACCTTCTTATGGAAGTACGTAGCAAAAGGGAGAGAGACTTATATTTACCCATTTTAAATCAGATCAATATGGGTCAAGCCAATTCCATATTAGGTCAGGAGACTGGAGTTGTCCACCCTTGTAATTTCATCCTGACATATAGTCTGGATGCTAAGGAGATTGTCTCCATCGTCCAGAAAAATTGGAGTCTGGTGACGCAAGACAGTTCTGCCCAAAAGAAATTGGTAGCTCATCCTAAGGCAGTTTTTAAAAGGGGACTTAATCTCAAAAGTCTACTTGAGATGAAGCTGAAGCTTTCTAATTCTAGATCAGGCATGCATAAATGTGGCATGTGCAGATATTGCAGGTTCATCCAAACAGGTGCCTCCTTTATAGTGAGGGGTATGAAGTATGCAATGCGGGGCAGATTCAACTGTGCCAGTACCCATGTAGTTTATTTGGCGAGATGTTCCAACTGTCCTGTTTTCTATATAGGAAAAACAGATAGGAAATTACAGGAATGTATGTATGAACAAATGTATGCCATTAGAAAAGAAAAAATGGATAATGCCCTGGCTAAACATATAGTGGAAAATCCCCACTATGAATTTGTTTTTTCTGTCATCAGTCAGATTCAATCAGAAAATAGGGGGGGACCTGAGTCTCTGATTTTGGAGATGAAGGAACTGATTTGGCAGTTAAATCTGGATGCTTGTCACCACCCCGGTGTAAATGGAATATTGTTTATAACATATTTACTCAAATTAAAGGTTTGGAAAGATGAAATTCAGGGTATTCATAATGATAGGCATTTGTTCCTATGTTTATTCATAAGTCAAGTCATAAGAGATGCCCTCTGAATTTTCCCTACGTTATGTGGAGTCGTGTTTATAGGGTGATGGTCGATGTTTCATTCTCACTGTTTTTATTATTTTTTAAGCGGGTTTATATGTTCACATGTTCAGTGTAGTGCTATGGTTATAGTTAGATTCAATACCATATGATTAGAGTAAAGTAATAAATCAAGAACTGAGTTTTGGATTGTATTTATATTTATATGTTACATATATGCCCTTCGGCTAACTTTGTATGCCAACTTTTTATGGGCTATAAGGTGAGCACATATATTAGTGCTCTGTTTTGTTGGGCAATATTATCTGCTTGCTAGTTTTGTTGTATAGTTACCTTGTACAGTGATGTAGTTATTTGGAGAATAACATTTAGGTATCCATCGCAGATATTTGAATGACTGGGAAACTTGTTTAATATCAAGTATTCTGTTTCTTATTTTTAATTTTTATTTATTATCTTTTCCTTTGCATTTTATCTTTACTGTATTCAGAATAATTCCACCGTTAAACAGCGATTTAGAAAGCTTTTTAGGACAGCATTCAGCTGAGGGATGTTACAGGGTTTGATATGTTCATATATTACATATTTAATATTTTTAAACGTTTTGACACGCTGATTGTTTTAAATGTTGTTTACATATAGTTTTTATAATTTATAATTTATATTTTAGCTGTTTAGCATGTTTCTTTGAATTTAACTGATGATTTTTTGAATGTTGTTAATGCTTTTCTTGTCACAGAAATCACATGAGGAAAATTATAAGTAAGATGTTTGAATGCCACTGATGTGTTTTCCATTCTGAGGAAGTTGGTTTTTGATCAACCAATGAAAAGCTGTTTAATTTTAAGCTTAAAAAATTAATATAGTGTGGAATACTATTGCTGTCATTCGAGTGTTTTTGATAGTTTGCTGATAACTATATCGACTGGAGAGCAACTGGAAGGTTTCTGTTCCTTTGGTTTGATTTAGTTTTCAATTTATTTGGTTTGTCGTGAACATTTCAGAGCTGTCAGCCTATCAGTTTGAAAGAGCACTTAATTAACATTCTGACCGTTTGACCTTTATATGGCCAGCTATAACAGGCTGGCCTTATGTTATCTTAAAATGTTCTGATTATTGCAAAGATGGCCCTTTATTTTAATTGGATATTCATATTTTCTCTAAAAATTATTCAAATCTTATTTTTTCATCGATGTTCTTAATATTTTGGATAGTTTATATATGTTTTATCTAAAATATCAAATGTATAACACTGTCTAGATGTGCATGTTTAGTGAAACAATGTGATTACATATTTGCCATTTAAAAATGTTGAGTTTGTATCTAAAGTTAGAGTGAGTATAGAATGCACATTATTCAGGAAACTGTCAAGACTCATAATTTATATTTTTGATATACTAGGATATAATGTGAAAATCCCAAATAATTGCTTACAGGTGATCTCACATATATAACCTTATATAAAAGATGAATCAGGTGATACTAGCTACTGGCTGGCCAGTGTCCAGTTGCCCAGCTTGGGTTACCTTGAATAGCTCTGTTGAGTGAACAAATCAACTTGCCAAAAATGAAGTAAGAATTGGTACACTCAGTGTAGGTTCACTGACAGGATGCAGCTTGGAAGTGGATGACATGATGGTATGGAGGAGGCTGGACACTATGTATCCAAAAGACAAAATGGAAGGACAAAGACTCTTGGCTTGGGCTCCAGTGTCTACTACTCAGGAGGAGGACAGGCTAGATAGAAATGGTGTAGGAATTGTGGTGAGAGAGTGGCTTTAGAAGGCAGTGAGGGATAGCATCATAATTAGTGACAGATTATGGCAATCAGACTCTAGTGTAATAATAATGCAGTATTCATAGGTAGAGAGTGAGGAAAAGCGTGCATACAGCAGTTGCAGGACCTACTAGATAAATCAGGACAGCATGAATTGGTGTCAGTAACTGGAATAGACAGAAAAGTATATGAGAACTCCCTGAGAAGTGCCTGAGTCCACATGGGTGAGGCAACAGAAATAAAGAAGGAGAAGCTATTCTAGACTTCTGTGTGGCTTGATAGTAGCCAACACATTCTTTAGAAAGAGAGAATGAGTGCCCAACATGCAACACAGATTGACTTCCTCCTATTACGGAAAGGGGGCTTGTATAGCATCAGTGATTGCAAGGTCATCCCCAGTGAAACAGTTGGCCCACAGCATAAACCACTGGTTGTCACAATCAACTGCAAGCAATGGTCAGACAGCTCAAGGAACTACTAATGGCTCTGGAACCCCAAGAAGAGGAGGAAATAGGTAGAGTTGAAGAAGAATGGCAGCTCCTCAAAACACCATGTGTGAGGACTACAGAACAGATATGTGGCCGAGCCAGGTATGGAAATAAGGTACATAAGGAAAGCTGGTGGTGGAATGCAAAAGTCCGGGTAGTCATTGAAAGAAGAAGTACAGGAAAATGAGGGAGATAAAAATGATGGACCAGGCTAGGAAGGAATATTTGTTAGCTAACAAAGAGGCTAAGAAAGGAATTGTGATAACAAAGAACAGGCCATCGGAAGCACTCTACCAGCTTCTGGAAAGTGACTCGGTAGGTGACACAAAAATACTTTATTCGGTTGCAAGGAAAAGACAGAAAGATAAAGACAATAGTTAGACACCCTTAATAAGGCATGCCAGCAACAATCTGCTCACCAGTCCAGAGGACATAAAATGCAGAAGGAGGGGAGTACTTCCAGCAGCTTCTGAATGAAGAAAACCCCACAGAAGTTCTACTTCCCCAGGTACGGCCTATGATGAGGGAAGAGAAGGAGCCCACCCAAGAAGAAGTAAGGCTAACTCTTAAGAAAATGAAGTCAGGGAAAGCAGCAGGCTCAGATGAGGTCACAGCAGATATGATAAAGATGCTTGTTGAGATAGAGGAGTAATGGCTCCTGGGGATACTCATAGCAGTGTGGAGAGAAAAGCGCATCCCAAATAACTGGAGAATAAGCATACTCCTGCTGGTGTACAAGAACAAAGGGGACATCCACAATTGTGGGCAGTACAGAGGTATCAAACTCCTGTCACATTACATAACTCTAGACAGGATGACTGATAAATGGATACGCAGAGTAGTAGAAAGTAAGATAGGAGATGAACAGTTCAGATTCAAATTCAGATCAGGATGCAGCACAATTGTCCAATGTTTGCAGTGAGACAGATATTTGAGAAGTTAGAGATGAGGAAAGAGTCCAACTGGACATTCATAGACTTGGAGAAAGCGTATGACAGAGTCCCGCAAAAGCAGTATTGTGGTGGTTTGAAGTCCCAGAAACATTGGTAGAATTAGTGCAGGCTATGTACAAGGACTCAGTGACTCAAGTACCAACAGTGTTTGATGTCACAGGGGAGCTCCCAGTGGAGTGGGTGATGTTCACCATGGTTCACCTCTGAGGCTACTGCTGTTCATTTTTGTGATGGACTACACTAGCAAATGTGTCAGAGGGGACATATCAACATAGTTGCTGTATTCAGATGATGTGGCATTACAGGCAGACTCTGAGCAAGAACTTCAACAAAGGATAGGGGAATGGAATGCGAAAACTGAAAGCACATGGGATGAAACTAAGTACAGATAAGACAGTGGTAATGGCAGCAAATTGGGGAAATCAGAAGAAGCTGAAAATTGAGATAGAAAGGAAGATAGTGGAACAAATTAATAGCTTCAAGTATCTGGTAGGGGTGGTTGAGTAGAAGAGAAGTTTGAATTAAAAGGTCAAAGTTAGAATCAGTGGCTGCAGACAATTGGCACAGAGTGTCAGGTATAGTGTAAGACAGAAGAATGCCAAAGAAACTGAAAAGTAAGGTTTTCAAAACCCTGGTGTGACCAGTACTACTGCATGGTATGGAAACCTGGGCAGTAAAGACAGTGCAGATGAGGAAACTAGAGGTGATGGAAATGAAGTGCCTGAAATGGGTAATAGGATGCACACTGTGGGACAGATGAAGAAATTAAGTCATTAGAGCAGAAGCTAGAGTAGCCCCATTTGCAGAAAAGATCAAAGAGTAAAGATTACAGAGGTCCAGGCACATCTGCAGAAAAGCAGAACACAATCTGGTGAAAAAAATGTGGTACAGACAGGAAGGCATGAGTGTTGAAGGTGGCAGTAGTGCGGCATTAAATTGAAAGAGATAGTGACAGTTAACATGACACCACGACCATGCGGGAAATGGGAAAGAGGGGAATTGATGATGATGATGATGATGATGATGGGAAGAATGATGCAAGAATTGGCCATATTTGTGTGGACATGATCAAGGCCCATTGAAGGATGGTTAAATAATTCTATAATGGAGTTAATATTTATGTCAAGTAAGCGCTGGGCATACAGACCACATGCAGTGTAGGTCAGACACTCAGACAGTTTATTGATCCATGGTTGAACTTCCCAAGTCGGAAGGTATTGGGTTTAATGGGGATTTCAAGCAACATGCTAAGATAGCTTTCTTACTCAGAAGGGAGCACTGCTGTTAACTATCAATTGATATATAATCTTGTTTATGATGATTTGGGCATCTAGAAGTTCTAATTTGGTGTCATTTGGACATCTAGAAGTTCTAATTTGGTGTCCTGATGAACCCATCATGAGCTGGTGATATCCTAGACATATAATGATATACCCACACAGTTGCTAGCAGGTCTGAAGGCATGATGGACACTAAACATAGGAATGAAGGAATGCTTTCATTGCTTTGAAACGATGTCCCTATAACTTAAATACAGTGCAAATACACACACACACAAACACACACACACACACACACACACACACACACACACACACACACACACACACACACACATATAGGTTAGTAATAAGATAACTGCCCTTGCGAGCCATTTTAAGCCTAGCCAATTATCCCTTGTGAGACTCAAACCCTGCACCTTGTGTTTGTAAGGCAAACACCTTATATATATATGTGTGTGTGTATGTGTGTATGTGTGTGTGTGTCTATACACACACACACACACACACACACACACACACACACACACACACACACACACACACACACACACACATGTATACATCTATATCTGTGTCTATATCTATCTATATAGATATAGATAGATAGATATTGAAAGAGTTTAATATACACTCCCCTGGATTCATGATGCTTGCGCCAGGTGTAGGCATAGCATAGGCGGTATAACGCCAAATATGTCCGCCGAGCAATTCAGGTACAGACCAATTCCATGTGCACTACCGGCGTACGCCAGATCTACACAGCCCTCAGCATATGTATGCAAATCACCCCATGCGCATTGTCGCACCATGCTAATGAAGGCATATTGCGATTCACAAAGTGGTGCAGGCATAGCGCAAGCCCATGGAAATGTAAACCAAAAAACATGGTTTACATTTTCCCAAACAGAACATCGGAGTTATGGAAGTGGACCAGACGCATGTATTACAAAGTTAACATATGCCAATGTCCAAATACACAGCCAATGGCACAAGAAAAGATGCACAACAACTAAAAAACAACATTTAATGTCATGGCCACAGTAACGCACAGTACAACCGCAGGGCATGTGTGCACAAACAGGAATACAAAGGAAATATATACAAATGGCAGAAAATCGCAATGTGAGACAAAGCATGATTTCACCATAATGAGCAATGGAAGGCATGGTACACCACAAGCAAGGCGCAAGGGTTGCCAAGGGCCTGCAGCAGTTTTCGGTGCTGTAACTATGAATTAGTAGTCAATGCCATGCAAATGAGGCAGGTAATACTGAATCGCAAACGTCCCGCCAGAGTAAGGATGTACCAGACGGAGCAGCGCTATAACACCGAGGACTGTATCAGAGGTGATACATGACATCAGCAGAGGGGTGTGCCACCATACCAGCAAGCACATTGTAGCTATGCAAATCAGGCCTGGCCATTGCTAAGCAAAGCTGCAGGACAGGGGTGGGGAGAAAGGTATAGAACCGTTTAGCTGAGAGCACACATGGTGCCCAAAAGCGCATGTGTACAGGGATGGAAAAGTGCACGAAACCCAGCAAGTGGATGCACGCGCCATGAACAATAGCATAAACAGGAAGGGCAGGGGAAGAAAATAAGGAATTGCCGAAGCAGGGTAATTGGCGTACTAATGAGCAATTAACAGCAGTCAACTCACGGCGGCCAATCAATGGCAGAAGACAAGCCTGCATGCAGAAACCTGCCAAACAGGATAGGGGAGGCAGAGAATTGCAGAGAAAGGAGGAGAGGACTTGGAATGCATACATAGGAGAACTGTCATAGCAGAGCAAAGCAAACTCACAGTAGACCGGCAATAGAAAACATTACGCAAGATAAGCCAGGTCTAGGAAAGTACAAATGAAAGCAGGCTGCTGGATGCATGCTAGCACATGGTAGGTGTAACGTGCACAAATGTAAACGGAAGGGCAGGAGGTAATTCACGGCAGCCAAATGTAATGCAACACCAAAGGCAGCACAATAGTGGTTCCGTTAATCAAACACAGAAGATAACCTGTAGCCATGATCGGACATACACACCCTATGACATCATCAGTGTTCATAGCAAAACAGTATAAAGTGTGAAAGCACCCAACACAAACCTGTGTATTCCCAAACACTGCACCATAGGTGTAAACAGATGGGGAACTTTTAAAATGTACATGTTGGGAGCTGCCATAGCCGTGATTCATCAGCATGTGTTACAGACCAACGGTGTTGTGGAGGATGATGCCGACAACCACCGTAGGCCTCGGAGGAGGAGAAGAGTGTTCAGATCAAGGGTAACCTACCAGGGGCTACATGATATGGAGATAGTAGAGCATTACAGGGTGGACAGGGACATCTTACAGCAAATAGTAGAGCTGTGCTGGCCACGCCTGAGAACCAGAAACAACAGAGGGCAACCTATCCCAGTGGACATGAAGGTATGTGTAAGTCTGCAAATACTAGCCACAGGTACCTTTCAAAGGCTAACTGCAGCTATAATGGGGATCTCACAGGCATCGGCATCCAGGGTACTACACCAGTTCCTGGATGCCATGTTACCACATGCCAATGAGCATATATACTTTCCCCGGAACTCAGGAGGAGTTGGCCAGCAATATGCATCACTTCCACCATGTGGCAAACTACCCTGAGGTACTGGGTGTGATAGACTGCACGCATATACAAATCAAGTCACCACCAGGTGAGTATGGTAGGTGCTACATAAACCACAAGGGAGTCCACTCCATCAACTGCCAGGTCGTGTGCAATGCCCAAGGCATTATCATGGATGTGTGTGCTGGCAGCCCTGGAAGCTACCACGACTCCCATATCTGGCATGCCTCACAGCTGTATCAGGTATTTGTCAGGGGGGACATCCCACAACGCCACCTTGTGGGCATGCTGGCTATGCACTGGAGCCATGGATGATGACCCCCATCAGAAATGCACACACACCAATGCAAGAACGCCATAATGAGGCACACGCACAAACCAGAATCATCATAGAGCGTGTGTTCGGGATGCTGAAATCACGGTTCTGGTGGTTGGACACATCTGGTGGAGCCTTGCAGTACTCTCCAGGCACGTGTGCCTATATCTTCATAGTATGTGCCATGCTACATAATATGATCCTGCGGAAACAGCTGCAGCAGGGTCAAAATGGGGGAGGGCCTCACAGCCCACCGCAATTGCCAAGGCCAACACAGGCACAGAGGGATCCAGACCATGGACACACTGTGCCAGCCCCAGTAGGCAGATGGAGGCATGCCCAATATGCCTACGCCTTGGCAAAGAGGGAATGTATAGCACATACCTTGACAGTGTAGGCTCCCACGGACTGACCCTCCCCCCTCTCCGTCTGCACACACAGTAAAATGGATGGCACACAAACACGACCACCTGTAAATTGTGATGTATAGGTGGCCCACTGTGGAATCCTACATAGGCAGCCCTCAAACATTGTACACGCAACAGCCAGTGGAACACAGAAATGTCAACACCTGAACAGTAGATGCACCTATCAGCATCTGTCGGTGCTGTGTGTATAGGTTCTCAGGTACATCGGCAGGTACACGCCCGATTGTCAGAGGCAAAACACCAAACGGGGCAAACAGTGACTTCCATCACCACAACGTCGAGTAAGCAACTGTCGCTTACTGGAGCAGAGGCAATTGCAGGAGCACATGTGTGTAAGCACTGTCCCACACACAGTCAGCATGGATTCTCTACTGCATCACAGAGGGGGCTCCACAAAATGTAAGCATGGATGTGGTGTCAAGGCAGGGGATGTACCCATGACAGGCATTTGTCACCCCAGCATGCTGCATCCACGGTCGGATGAAGGTGTAGCACATCAGTAGGTGTAGCTAATTTTAATATACATAACCAATGCCAGAGTACAGCCAGTAAACATCACATGGACATACTATTAACTGGACCCATAAATTTGTAAACTAACGGAGTTATCCATGTGAGTGTAGTGAGGAGTAACTGCTGTAGTGTACTGCACATACAAAATGACATAATACGTGTACAACACCCAGATGTCCAAGTGGTACATGCAGTGACTGTCGGGCATGTTCACGGTCCCACGTCCCACAAGGGATGTAACGTAATCCCGACAGCATGGGTAAGGCATTCCGGATGCAGGTCATCAGAATATGTGTAGTACACATTAGCGGGAATAAGCGTTGCCCACAGCTGGTAAGCGATGTTTAAATACGACTATATGGATATGCGCAAAACAGGGCTAAGCTTCACCGACCACTGCGCAGATCACCGTCAATAATGTACAGAACAGGTGAAACCAGTATTAGTCACCCCTGACCAAATAGAGCCTGCTCTGAAGGGTAAAATCACCACTGCCAGGAGTGGAACAGGCAATCATGTATACAATCACGCAACAGTATTGCTAGCCAAGATGTATGTACGGCAGGGTTGCCACATTGCAAAAGACCAATGTGGGACATACGCCAGATGTCTGCAGGCTGACACATACACCCGTCCAGTACAACAACCAGAACGTTTAGTGTTTTGCATCGATAAAAAGTTTATTCTAGTAATGGTTGCAGGTACATGTTCCGTGTTCTGTAACATGTAGGTGGGTCAGATACGCAACTATTACATAAACTATAGGGAATATGTTTGTCCCACAGTCACAGGACATTTGCTATGTGCACATATATGTCGCAGGACACATCTGCAGAAAGAGGGACTGTCCCTCACAAAGTGGGACGGGAGGTAATCTTAACCCATGGCAGGTGTGTAATGTGACAGGTACAGACACAAATGTGCGGAGTCCAGGAAACACAGTATACAGTGACAAACACACAATGAAAGGCATAGCGTGCCTGTCACCACCCCTGTCTGAGATATGTGTATATATATATATATATATATATATATATATATATATATATATATATATATATATATATACATACATAGATATATATATATATATATATATATATATATATATATGTATATATATATGTATCTATATATATATCTATATATAGATATATATATATATATGTATGGATACACACACATATATAATACTGATCAAAAGGACGATAGTGTGAGCTATGTTGATATAAAAGGAGTCGCTGACATCTGCAAATATATAGATAGGTCAACGTCATTCAAAACACCTTTGAGGGACAAATAAATAGGACTCCGCCAAGTATGGAACATGTCACACACCGACACGCATAACCAGGAGGCTGAAAGACAGAAAGAACACAGTACTGGAACAGTAGAACCACGAGCAATATGATGATAGTAAGGACATGTAGCCACCACTGCCAGCGGTGTGGTCCCCATGGGTACCATGTACAACTGTGGTTGAGAGTGATGTAGCCTGTGTATGTATGTGTTGAGGGTGCCATGTGTGTTCCTGTGTGACTGTAATGTGTGTGTGTGTGTCTGCATCGTGTGTCTGTAGGTGGCAACTCGGAGGCAGATGATAACGGTAGGTGCAGGTATAGCCAGCCATAGGCATGCCATAACCACCTGTCCCACATTGGGAGGGACAGCCCCTCCCTGGGCATGTGTGTCCTGAGATGAAACATTACAAAGGACAACTGTTCAAGAGTGTAGGGCATTAGTATGTCCCAAATATTATGCAATAGTTGTAGGAAATACTCATGCCTGTATGTAAGAAATGGAAATGTTACATGCAAACAGATACGTAGGCAAGGTCCAAGAACAATTGGTATGTAATAAGAATAAAAGTATGTGCCATCCTGTGTACTGACCATGCCTATATGTCAGCCTGTAAACACCACTGTGTGACCCGCAAGTGTCTAACTATGGCCATATGAAAAGGTGGCAAGCCATGCCACAGAGGCTGTGACACCAACACCACTGCAATGACTGCAAATATCTGGGGCACACATACACTGGATAGCGGTCATTTAGAAATACCCCAGCACATATCGCCGTACATCCAGAGGTATGGAAGTTTCAATCTCACTTGCATACCATATAGAAACCAATTAACAATGGCCCAAAGTAAACACCCGTAACAGAAGTGTAGTAAGTGTTAGCAGTGCCCACACACATATATATGGACTACGTAGAAATGCAAGCCCCACAAAACCGTATATGCTAAGTACACCCGCCTACATCCCCCACACTGGCAACAATAGTAATACAGACTGTAATCACAGCACAAACATCCAGTTAGTCAATTACATCTGCTGAACCATTAACATACCTTGTGAGAGACACATTTAAAGGTGCTATGCAAAATTGTATCCATCGTATAACGGAACAAACGGCGATGCTACAGGTGTTTACAATAGTCCGTTATCAGACGGGTGGGATGACAGTTACGGTCACAGGTAGAACCACATACACAAGCCAACACACACAATCCACGGGGGACATGACTCTGAAATACACTCAGCTCTACACATAGCAGTTGCAATTACACACAACAAAACACAATACAGGCCGTCTCCCCGAAGGCAGGTCAAATGGCCAACACCCAAGTGGAGAATTCAATTATACCC
>NW_025049876.1:0-12684 GCF_019279795.1 Protopterus annectens
TTTCTTATAGTAATGTATTTCAAATGCTTTTACTTTTACTTTCTCATCTTTCCTATAGTAATGTAGTTCAAATGCTTTTGCTTTTGCTTTCTCATCTTTCCTATAGTAATGTATTTCAAATTGCTGATGCATACATCCACTCTCTTTCGCTTTTGCTTTCTCATCTTTCCTATAGTAATGTATTTCAAATGCTTTTGCTTTCCTTTCTCATCTTTCCTATAGTAATGTATTTCAAATGCTTTTGCTTTTGCTTTCTCATCTTTCCTATAGTAATGTATTTCAAATGCTGATCATACATCCACTCTTTCGCTTTCGCTTTCACTTCTTTCCTATAGTAATGTATTTCAAATGCTTTTGCTTTTGCTTTGTCATTTTTCCTATAGTAACGTATTTCAAATGCTTTTGCTTTCTCATCTTTCCTATAGCGATGTATATCAAATTACTGATGCATACATCCACTCTGTTTCGTTTTTGCTTTCTCATCTTTCCTATAGTAATGTATTTCAAATACTTTTGCCTTGTCTTTCTCATCTTTCCTATAGTAATGTATTTCAAATGCTTTTGCTTTCTCATCTTTCCTATAGTAATGTATTTCAAATGCTTTTGGATTTGCTTTCTCATCTTTCCTATAGTAATGTATTTCAAATACTTTTGTTTTCGCTTTCTCATCTTTCCTATAGTAATGTATTTCAAATGCTTTTGCTTTCGCTTTCTCATCTTTCCTATAGTAATGTATTTCAAATGCTTTTGCTTTCTCATCTTACCTATAGTAATGTATTTCAAATGCTTTTGCTTTCACTTTCTCATCTTTCCTATAGTAATGTATTTCAAATGCTTTTGCTTTCACTTTCTCATCTTACCTATAGTAATTTATTTCAAATGCTTTTGCTTTCGCTTTCTCATCTTTGCTATAGTAATGTATTTCAAGTTGCTGATGCACACATCAACTCGCTTTTGTTTTTGCTTTCTCATCTTTCCTATAGTAATGTATTTCAAATGCATTTGCTTTCGCTTTTTCATCTTTCCTTTAGTAATGTATTTCAAATGCTTTTGCTTTTGCTTTCTCATCTTTCCTATAGTAATGTATTTCAAATGCTTTTGCTTTTGGTTTCTCATCTTTCCTATAGTAATGTATTTCAAATGCTTTTGCTTTCACTTTATCATCTTTTCTATAGTAATGTATTTCAAATGCTTTTGGTTTCGCTTTTCATCTTTCCCACAGTAATGTATTTCAAATTGCTGATGCATACATCCATTCTCTTTCGCTTTTGCTTTCACTTTCCCATCTTTCCTATAGTAATGTATTTTAAATGCGTTTGCTTTCTCATTTTTCCTATAGTAATGTATTTCAAATGCTTTTGCTTTCTCTTCTTTCCTATAGTAATGTATTTCAAATGCTTTTGCTTTCTCATCTTTCCTATAATAATGTATTTCAAATGCTTTTGCTTTTACTTTCTCATCTTTCCTATAGTAATGTAGTTCAAATGCTTTTGCTTTTGCTTTCTCATCTTTCACATATCAATGTATTTCAAATTGCTGATGCATACATCCACTCTCATTTCTTTTGCTTTCTCATCTTTCCTGTAGTAATGTATTTCAAATGCTTTTGTTTTCCTTTCTCATCCTTCTTATAGTAATGTATTTCAAATGCTTTTGCTTTCTCATCTTTCATATAGAAATGTATTTCAAATGGCTGATGCATGCATCCACTCTTTCACTTTTGCTTTCGCTTTCTCATCTTTCCTAAATTAATGTATTTCAAATGCTTTTGCTTTTGTTTTCTCATCTTTATTATAGTAATGTATTTCAAATTGCTGATGCATACATCCACTCTGTTTCGCTTTTTCTTTCACATATTTCCTTATATTTCAAATGCTTTTGCTTTTGCTTTCTCATCTTTCCTATAGTAATGTATTTGAAATGCTTTTGCTTTCTCATCTTTCCTATAGCAATGTATTTCAAATGCTTTTGCTTTTTCTTTCTCATCTTTGCTATAGTAATGTATTTCAAATTGCTAATGCATACATCCTCTGTCTTTCGCTTTTGCTTTCGCTTTCTCATCTTTCCTATAGTAATGTATTTCAAATGCTTTTGCTTTCGCTTTCTCATCTTTCCTATAGTAATTTATTTCAAATTGCTGATGCATACATCCATTCTCTTTCGCTTTTGCTTTCGATTTCTCATCTTTCCTGTAATAATGTTTTTCAAATGCGTTTGCATTTGCTTTTTCAACTTTCCTAAAGTAATGTATTTCAAATGCTTTTGCTTTCTCATTTTACCTATAGTAATGTATTTCAAATGCTTTAGCTTTCGCTTTCTCATTTTTGCTATAGTAATGTTTTTCAAATGCTTTTGCTTTTACTTTCTCATCTTTCCTATAGTAATGTAGTTCAAATGCTTTTGCTTTTGCTTTCTCATCTTTCCTATAGTAATGCATTTCAAATGATTTTGCTTTTGCTTTCTCATCTTTGCTGTAGTAATGTATTTCACATGCTGATGAATACATCCACTCTCATTTTTTTTTTTGCTTTCTCATGTTTCCTGTAGTAATGCATTTCAAATGCTTTGGTTTTTCCTTTCTCATCCTTCTTATAGTAATGTATTTCAAATGCTTTTACTTTCTCATCTTTCATATAGAAATGTATTTCAAATGGCATGCATCCACTCTTTCACTTTTGTTTCGCTTTCTCATCTTTCATAAATTAATGTATTTCAAATGCTTTTGCTTTTGTTTTCTCATCTTTATTATAGTAATGTATTTCAAATTGCTGATGCATACATCCACTCTGTTTCGCTTTTGCTTTCACATATTTCCTATAGTAATATATTTCAAATGCTTTTGCTTTCTCATCTTTCCTATAGTAATGTATATCAAATGCTTTTGCTTTCTCATCTTTCCTATAGCAATGTATTTCAAATGCTTTTGCTTTTGCTTTCTCATCTTTGCTGTAGTAATGTATTTCAAATTGCTAATGCATACATCCACTGTCTTTCGCTTTTGCTTTTGCTTTCTCATCTTTCCTATAGTAATGTATTTCAAATGATTTGCTTTTGCTTTCTCAACTTTCCTATAGTAATGTATTTCAAATTGCTGATGCATACATCCATTCTCTTTCACATTTGCTTTCGATTTCTCACCTTTCCTATAATAATGTATTTCAAATGCTTTTGCTTTTGCATTCTCAACTTTCTTATAGTAATGTATTTCAAATGCTTTTGCTGTTGCTTTCTCATCTTTCCTATATTAGTGAATTTTAAATGCTTTTTCTTTCGCTTTCTCATCTTACCTATAGTAATGTATTTCAAATGCTTTTGCTTTCGCTTTCTCATCTTTCCTATAGTAATGTTTTTCAAATGCTTTTGCTTTCGCTTTCTCATCTTTCCTATAGTAATGTATTTCAAATGCATTTGCTTTCGCTTTCTCATCTTTCCTATAGTAATGTATTTCAAATGCTTTTGCTTTTGCTTTCTCATCTTTCCTATAGTAATGTATTTCAAATGCTTTTGCTTTCGGTTTGTCATCTTTCCTATAGTAATGTATTTCAAATGGTTTTGCTTTCACTTTCTCATCTTTCCTATAGTAATGTATTTCAAATGCTTTTGATTTCGCTTTCTCATCTTTCCCACAGTAATGTATTTCAAATTGCTGATGCATATATCCATTTCTCTTTCGCTTTTGCTTTCACTTTCCCATCTTTCCTATAGTAATGTATTTTAAATGTGTTTGCTTTCGCTTTCTCATTTTTCCTATAGTAATGTATTTCCAATGCTGCTTTCGCTTTCTCTTCTTTCCTACAGTAATGTATTCCCAATGCTTTTGCTTTCGCTTTCTCATCTTTCCTATAATAATGTATTTCAAATGCTTTTGCTTTTACTTTCTCATCTTTCCTATAGTAATGTAGTTCAAATGCTTTTGCTTTTGCTTTCTCATCTTTCACATATCAATGTATTTCAAATTGCTGATGCATACATCCACTCTCATTTCTTTTGCTTTCTCATCTTTCCTGTAGTAATGTATTTCAAATGCTTTTGTTTTCCTTTCTCATCCTTCTTATAGTAATGTATTTCAAATGCTTTTGCTTTCTCATCTTGCATATAGAAATGTATTTCAAATGGCTGATGCATGCATCCACTCTTTCACTTTTGCTTTCGCTTTCTCATCTTTCCTAAATTAATGTATTTCAAATGCTTTTGCTTTTGTTTTCTCATCTTTATTATAGTAATGTATTTCAAATTGCTGATGCATACATCCACTCTGTTTCGCTTTTGCTTTCACATATTTCCTTTAGTAATATATTTCAAATGCTTTTGCTTTCTCATCTTTCCTATAGTAATGTATTTCAAATGCTTTTGCTTTCTCATCTTTCCTATAGCAATGTATTTCAAATGCTTTTGCTTTTTCTTTCTCATCTTTGCTATAGTAATGTATTTCAAATTGCTAATGCATACATCCACTGTCTTTCGCTTTTGCTTTCGCTTTCTCATCTTTCCTATAGTAATGTATTTCAAATGCTTTTGCTTTCGCTTTCTCATCTTTCCGATAGTAATTTATTTTAAATTGCTGATGCATACATGCATTCTCTTTCGCTTTTGCTTTCGATTTCTCATCTTTCCTATAATAATGTTTTTCAAATGCTTTTTCAACTTTCCTAAAGTAATGTATTTCAAATGCTTTTGCTTTCTCATTTTACCTATAGTAATGTATTTCAAATGATTTTGTTTTCACTTTCTCATCTTTCCTATAGTAAAAAATGCTTTTGCTTTCACTTTCTCATCTTACCTATAGTAATTTATTTCAAATGCTTTTGCTTTCGCTTTCTCATCTTTGCTATAGTAATGTATTTCAAGTTGCTGATGCACACATCAACTCGCTTTTGCTTTTGCTTTCTCATCTTTCCTATAGGAATGTATTTCAAATGCTTTTGCTTTAGCTTTCTCATCTTTCCTATAGTAATGTATTTCAAATGCTTTTGATTTTGCTTTCTCATCTTTCCTATAGTATTGCATTTCAAATGCTTTTGCTTTTGCTTTCTCATCTTTCCTATAGTAATATATTTCAAATGCTTTTCCTTTCACTTTCTCATTTTTCTTATAGTAATGTATTTCAAATGCTTTTGCTTCTGCTTTCTCATCTTTCCTATAATAATGTATTTCAAATGCTTTTGATTTCGGTTTCTCATCTTTCCTATAGTTATGTATTTCAAATTCTTTTGCTTTCACTTTCTCATCTTTCCAGTAGCAATGTATTTCAAAAGCTTTTCTTTTCGCTTTCTCATCTTTCCTATAATAATGTTCTTTCAAGTTGTTTATGCATACATCCATTCTCTTTCACTTTTGCTTTCTCATCATTCTCATATTGATGTATTTAAAATGCTTTTGCTTTCTCATCTTTCCTATAGTAATGTATTTCAAATGCTCTTGCTTTCACTTTCTCATCTTTCCTATAGTAATGTATTTCAAATGCTCTTGCTTTCACTTTCTCATCTTTCCTATAGTAAGGTATTTCATATGCTTTTGTTTTTCTTTTCTCATCCTTCTTATAGTAATGTATTTCAAATGCTTTTGCTTTCGCTTTCTCATCTTTCATATAGAAATGTATTTCAAATTGCTGATGCATACATTCACTCTCATTTTTTTTCACTTTCTCATCTTTCCTGTAGTAATGTATTTCAAATGCTTTTGTTTTTCCTTTCTCAACCTTCTTATAGTAACGTATTTCAAATGCTGTTGCTTTCGTTTTCTCATCTTTCTTATAGAAATGTATTTCAAATGCTCTTGCTTTCGCTTTCTCATCTTTCTGCTTTTTTCTCATCTTTCTTATAGTAATGTATTTCAAATGCTTTTGCTTTCACTTTCTCATCTTTCCAATAGTAATGTATTTCAAATGCTTTTGCTTTCTCATCTTTACTATAGTAATGTATTTCAAATGCTTTTGCTTTCTCATCTTTACTATAGTAATGTATTTCAAATGCTTTTGCTTTTGCTTTCTCATCTTTGCTATAGTAATGTCTTTCAAATTGCTTTTGCTTTCAGTTTCTCATCTTTCCTATAATAATGTATTTCAAATGCTTTTGGTTTCGCTTTCTCATCTTTCCTATATTAATGTATTTCAAATGCTTTTGCTTTCGCTTTCTCATCTCTCCTATAGTAATGTATTTCAATTGCTTTTGCTTTCTCATCTTTCCTATAGCAATGTATTTCAAATGATTTTGCTTTTGCTTTATCATCTTCTCCATAACAATGTCTTTCCAATTGCTGATGCATTCTCATCTTTCCTATAGCAATGTATTTTTTTCGCTTTCTCATCTTTCTTGTAGTAATGTATTTCAAATGTTTTTGTTTTTCCTTTCTCATCCTTCTTATAGTAATGTATTTCAAATGCTTTTGCTTTCACTTTCTCAACTTTCATATAGAAATGTATTTCAAATGGCTGATGCATGCATCCACTCTCTTTTGCTTTTGCTTTCGCTTTCTCATCTTTCCTATAGTAATGAATTTCAAATGCTTTTGCTTTCGATTTCTCATCTTATCTATAGTAATGTATTTTAAATGCTTTTGTTTTTGCTTTCTCATCTTTCCTATAGTAAAGTATTTCAATTGCTTTTGCTTTTGTTTTCTCATCTTTTTATAGTAATGTATTTCAAATTGCTGATGCATACATCCACTCTGTTTCACTTTTGCTTTCACATATTTCCTTTAGTAATATATTTCAAATGATTTTGCTTTTGCTTTCTCATCTTTCCTATAGTAATGTATTTCAAATGCTTTTGCTTTTGCTTTCTCATCTTTGCTATAGTAATGTATTTCAAATTGCTGATGCAATCATCCACTGTCTTTCGCTTTTGTTTTTGCTTTCTCATCTTTCCTATAGTAATGTATTTCAAATGCTTTTGCTTTCGCTTTCTCATCTTTCCTATAGTAATGCATTTCAAATGATTTTGCTTTTGCTTTCTCATCTTTCCCATATCAATGTATTTCAAATGCTGATGAATACATTCACTCTCATTTTTTTTGCTTTCTCATCTTTCCTGTAGTAATGTATTTCAAATGCTTTGGTTTTTCCTTTCTCATCCTTCTTATAGTAATGCATTTCAAATGCTTTTACTTTCTCATCTTTCATATAGAAATGTATTTCAAATGGCATGCATCCACTCTTTTGGTTTTGCTTTCGCTTTCTCATCTTTCATAAATTAATGTATTTCAAATGCTTTTACTTTTGTTTTCTCATCTTTATTATAGTAATGTATTTCAAATTGCTGATGCATACATCCACTTTGTTTCACTTTTGCTTTCACATATTTCTTTAGTAATATATTTCAAATGCTTTTGCTTTTGCTTTCTAATCTTTCCTATAGTAATGTATTTCAAATGCTTTTGCTTTTGCTTTCTCACTTTCAAAAAGTAATGTATTTCAAATGCTTTTGCTTTCTCATTTTACCTGTAGTAATGTATTTCAAATGCTTTTGCTTTCACTTTCTCTTCTTTCCTATAGAAATGTATTTCAAATGCTTTTGCTTTCGCTTTCTCATCTCACCTATCGTAATGTAGTTCAAATGCTTTTGCTTTCGCTTTCTCATCTTTCCTATAGTAATGTATTTCAAATGCTTTTGCTTTCGCTTTCTTAACTTTCCTATAGTAATGTATTTCAAATGCTTTTCCTTTTGCTTTCTCATCTTTCCTATGGTAATGTATTTCAAATGCTTTTGCTTTCGGTTTCTCATCTTTCTTATAGTAATGTATTTCAAATGCTTTTGCTTTCGCTTTCTCATCTTTCCTATAGTAATGTATTTCAAATGCTTTTGCTTTCGCTTTCTCATCTTTCCTACTGTAATGTATTTCAAATTGCTAATGCATACATCCATTCTCTTTCCCTTTTGCTCTCACTTTCTCATCTTTCCTATAGTAATGTATTTCAACTGCTTTTGCTTTCACTTTCTCATCTTTCCTATAGTAATGTATTTCAAATGCTTTTAGTTTCTCATCTTTCCTATAGTAATGTATTTCAAATGCTTTTGCTTTCTCATCTTTGCTATAGTAAAGTATTTCAAATTGCTGATGCACACATCCACTGTCTTTCACTTTTGCTTTCGCTTTCTCTTCTTTCCTATAGTAATGTATTTCAAATGCTTTTGCTTTCGCTTTCTCATCTTTCCTATAGTAATGTATTTCAAATTGCTGATGCATACATCGACTCTCTTTCTCTTTTGCTGTCTCATCTTTCCTATAGGAATTTATTTTAAATGCTTTTGCTTTCACTTTCTTGTCTTTCCGATAGTAATGTATTTCAAATGGTTTTGCTTTCACTTTCTCATCTTTACTATAGTAATGTATATCAAATTGCTGATACATACATCCATTCTCTGTCCCTTTTGCTTTCGATTTCTCATCTTTCCTATAATAATGTTTTTCAAATGCGTTTGCATTTGCTTTTTCAACTTTCCTAAAGTAATGTATTTCAAATGCTTTTGCTTTCTCATTTTACCTATAGTAATGTATTTCAAATGATTTTGCTCTCACTTTCTCATCTTTCGTATAGTAATGTTTTTAAAATGCTTTTGCTTTCACTTACCCATCTTACCTATAGTAATGTATTTCAAATGCTTTTGCTTTCGCTTTCTCATCTTTGCTATAGTAATGTATTTCAAATTGCTGATGCACACATCAACTCGCTTTTGTTTTTGCTTTCTCATCTTTCCTATAGGAATGTATTTCAAATGTTTTTGCTTTAGCTTTCTCATCTTTCCTACAGTAATGTATTTCAAATGCTTTTGCTTTCGCTTTCTCATCTTTCCTATAGTGATGTATTTCAAATGCTTTTGCTTTCTCATCTTTCCTATAGTAATGTATTTCAAATGCTTTTCCTTTCACTTTCTCATTTTTCCTATAGTAATGTATTTCAAATGCTTTTGCTTCTGCTTTCTCATTTTTCCTATAGTAATGTATTTCAAATGCTTTTGCTTTCAGTTTCTCATCTTTCCTATAGTAATGTATTTCAAATTCTTTTGCTTTCTCTTTCTCATCTTTCCAGTAGTAATGTATTTCAAATGCTTTTGTTTTCGCTTTCTCATCTTTCCTATAATAATGTACTTTCAAGTTGCTGATGCATACATCCATTCTTTCACTTTTGCTTTCTCATCATTCCCATAGTAATGTATTTAAAATGCTTTTGCTTTCTCATCTTTCCTAGAGTAGTGTATTTCAAATGCTCTTGCTTTCACTTTCTCATCTTTCCAATAGTAAGGTATTTCATATGCTTTTGTTTTTCTTTTCTCATCCTTCTTATAGTAATGTATTTCAAATGCTTTTGCTTTTGCTTTCTCATCTTTCCTATAGTAATGTATTTCAAATACTTTTGCTTTTGCTTACTCATCCTTCCTATAGTAATGTATTTCAAATTCCTGATGCATACATCCATTCTCTTTCGCTTTTGCTTTCGATTTCTCATCATTCCTATACTAATGTATTTCAAATGGTTTTGCTTTTGCTTTCTCAACTTTCCTAAAGTAATGTATTTCAAATGTTTTTGCTTTCTCATTTTACCTATAGTAATGTATTTCAAATGCTTTTGCTTTCACTTTCTCATCTTTCCTATAGTAATGTATTTCAAATGCTTTTGCTTTCACTTTCTCATCTTACCTATAGTAATGTATTTTAAATGCTTTTGCTTTCGCTTTCTCATCTTTCCTATAGTAATGTATTTCAAATGCTTTTGCTTTCGCTTTCTCATCTTTCCTATAGTAATTTATTTTAAATTGCTGATGCATACATGCATTCTCTTTCGCTTTTGATTTCTCATCTTTCCTATAATAATGTTTTTCAAATGCTTTTTCAACTTTCCTAAAGTAATGTATTTCAAATGCTTTTGCTTTCTCATTTTACCTATAGTAATGTATTTCAAATGATTTTGTTTTCACTTTCTCATCTTTCCTATAGTAATGTTTTTAAAATGCTTTTGCTTTCACTTTCTCATCTTACCTATAGTAATTTATTTCAAATGCTTTTGCTTTCGCTTTCTCATCTTTGCTATAGTAATGTATTTCAAGTTGCTGATGCACACATCAACTCGCTTTTGTTTTTGCTTTCTCATCTTTCCTATAGTAATGTATTTCAAATGCATTTGCTTTCGCTTTTTCATCTTTCCTTTAGTAATGTATTTCAAATGCTTTTGCTTTTGCTTTTGCTTTCTCATCTTTCCTATAGTAATGTATTTCAAATGCTTTTGCTTTCGGTTTCTCATCTTTCCTATAGTAATGTATTTCAAATGCTTTCGTTTTCACTTTATCATCTTTTCTATAGTAATGTATTTCAAATGCTTTTGGTTTCGCTTTTCATCTTTCCCACAGTAATGTATTTCAAATTGCTGATGCATACATCCAATCTCTTTCGCTTTTGCTTTCACTTTCCCATCTTTCCTATAGTAATGTATTTTAAATGCGTTTGCTTTCGCTTTCTCATTTTCCTATAGTAATGTATTTCAAATGCTTTTGCTTTCGCTTTCTCTTCTTTCCTACAGTAATGTATTTCCAATACTTTTGCTTTCGCTTTCTCATCTTTCCTATAATAATGTATTTCAAATGCTTTTGCTTTTACTTTCTCATCTTTCCTATAGTAATGTAGTTCAAATGCTTTTGCTTTTGCTTTCTCATCTTTCACATATCAATGTATTTCAAATTGCTGATGCATACATCCACTCTCATTTCTTTTGCTTTCTCATCTTTCCTGTAGTAATGTATTTCAAATGCTTTTGTTTTCCTTTCTCATCCTTCTTATAGTAATGTATTTCAAATGCTTTTGCTTTCTCATCTTTCATATAGAAATGTATTTCAAATGGCTGATGCATGCATCCACTCTTTCACTTTTGCTTTCGCTTTCTCATCTTTCCTAAATTAATGTATTTCAAATGCCTTTGCATTTGTTTTCTCATCTTTATTATAGTAATGTATTTCAAATTGCTGATGCATACATCCACTCTGTTTCACTTTTGCTTTCACATATTTCCTTTAGTAATATATTTCAAATGGTTTTGCTTTCACTTTCTCATCTTTCCTATAGTAATGTATTTCAAATGCTTTTGGTTTCGCTTTCTCATCTTTCCCACAGTAATGTATTTCAAATTGCTGATGCATATATCCATTTCTCTTTCGCTTTTGCTTTCGGTTTGTCATCTTTCCTATAGTAATGTATTTTAAATGCGTTTGCTTTCGCTTTCTCATTTTGCTATAGTAATGTATTTCAAATGCTTTTGCTTTCGCTTTCTCTTCTTTCCTACAGTAATGTATTTCCAATGCTTTTGCTTTCGCTTTCTCATCTTTCCTATAATAATGTATTTCAAATGCTTTTGCTTTTGCTTTCTCATCTTTCACATATCAATGTATTTCAAATTGCTGATGCATACATCCACTCTGTTTCGCTTTTGCTTTCACATATTTCCTTTAGTAATATATTTCAAATGCTTTTGCTTTTGCTTTCTCATCTTTCCTATAGTAATGTATTTCAAATGCTTTTGCTTTCTCATCTTTACTATAGCAATGTATTTCAAATGCTTTTGCTTTTTCTTTCTCATCTTTGCTATAGTAATGTATTTCAAATTGCTAATGCATACATCCACTGTCTTTCACTTTTGCTTTCGCTTTCTCATCTTTCCTATAGTAATTTATTTTAAATTGCTGATGCATACATGCATTCTCTTTCGCTTTTGCTTTCGATTTCTCATCTTTCCTATAATAATGTTTTTCAAATGCTTTTTCAACTTTCCTAAAGTAATGTATTTCAAATGCTTTTGCTTTCTCATTTTACCTATAGTAATGTATTTCAAATGATTTTGTTTTCACTTTCTCATCTTTCCTATAGTAATGTTTTTAAAATGCTTTTGCTTTCACTTTCTCATCTTACCTATAGTAATTTATTTCAAATGCTTTTGCTTTCGCTTTTGCTTTCACATCTTTCCTATAGTAATGTATTTCAAATGCTTTTGCTTTCGGTTTCTCATCTTTCCTATAGTAATGTATTTCAAATGCTTTTGCTTTCACTTTATCATCTTTTCTATAGTAATGTATTTCAAATGCTTTTGGTTTCCCTTTTCATCTTTCCCACAGTAATGTATTTCAAATTGCTGATGCATACATCCAATCTCTTTCGCTTTTGCTTTCACTTTCCTATAGTAATGTATTTTAAATGCGTTTGCTTTCGCTTTCTCATTTTCCTATAGTAATGTATTTAAAATGCTTTTGCTTTCGCTTTCTCTTCTTTCCTACAGTAATGTATTTCCAATACTTTTGCTTTCGCTTTCTCATCTTTCCTATAATAATGTATTTCAAATGCTTTTGCTTTTACTTTCTCATCTTTCCTATAGTAATGTAGTTCAAATGTTTTTACATATCAATGTATTTCAAATTGCTGATGCATACATCCACTTTCATTTCTTTTGCTTTCTCATCTTTCCTGTAGTAATGTATTTCAAATGCTTTTGTTTTCCTTTCTCATCCTTCTTATAGTAATGTATTTCAAATGCTTTTGCTTTCTCATCTTTCATATAGAAATGTATTTCAAATGGCTGATGCATGCATCTACTCTTTCACTTTTGCTTTCGCTTTCTCATCTTTCCTAAATTAATGTATTTCAAATGCTTTTGCTTTTGTTTTCTCATCTTTATTATAGTAATGTATTTCAAATTGCTGATGCATA